>NC_133122.1:128041810-128341810 GCF_033568475.1 Henckelia pumila | reverse complement strand
ATAAGTTACAAGCATATTGACCATCTCTTCAAGGGAGGCCTCTATCTTGTTCATATTGAAATTCACCACAAAACCGTCAAACGATGAAGGAAGAGAGAGAAGTAATAAGTCCACATTGAGTTCATGCTCCAATACCAATTCAAGCGTTACCAACTTCTGAATGAGCCAAATCACGCGTACCCCATGATCACGGACCGAAGTCCCTTCACGCATGCGACACGTCATTAACTCTTTTACAGTAGCGAACCTTTCAGCTCTCTATTGAGCCCCAAAAAGTTCCTTGAGTTGTACGTGAATTTCAGCAGCATTCACGGTATCCTCAAATTGCCTCTGGAGTTCATCAGACATCGAAGCTTGCATATAGCATTTGGCCTTGATATCATGGTCCCACCATTTATCAAGTTTGGCCAACTCCTCCGGACTTATATCAGCTGGTGCTTCCTTCGGAGGAGATTTTTCTAACACGTAGAACATCTTCTCCGAGGTCAAGACAATCTTCAACTTACGGAACCATTCCGTATAGTTTGCACCAGTCAGTTTGTTTTGTTCGAGAATAGAGAATAGTGGATTGCGCGAATTCATCTTAATGAAATACTGAAAAGAAACAGACAATAATCAGTGATTGTTTAATTAATTTACTAAGACATAAAATATGCGAAATTTATTTTATGAATCTCACTCCCACTATTTTAACGATTTTACTACCCTCTAGTGAAAACGAGAAACATTTTCTTTAGTGGGAACATGGAGTCCAATTGACAAACTATAGTCCCGAATAATATCAGCCAACCATAATTTTCAAAAGGTAGAGTCCAATTGCTTTCAAAGCAACCTCTATGTTTTTTACCTCATGTCCAATAAGGGCCCAATAATATGACGCCGTTTATTGTGACATGTCAAGATGACCCATCAATATTAAGTTGTGATGGACGGTCGCCATGTGGATCCCCAATAATATGAGCCAATCCCATGGGAGTTTCATCCAACTTACAACATGTGTCGATCCAATGTACAGCTTTCCGACAAACGGGCCCCCCCAATAATATGAGCCGGACCGTGTCCGCGGGTAGCATCTCATACATTGATCGTTGATGGAAGGTAGGAACATTTAAACAATATTTAAATTTCCTTTATTTATCTTGATATCAATTTTAAATCATATTTAAAATGAGGGATTTTAATTTTGAAAATTTGTCTCATCATTTAAAATTTGTATGCTTGCGGGATTCATACAATTTAGTCTAAACATGCATACAATGATAATATCATATATTATATTTTAGGATGATCGATTCCATTACTAATCGACCCGTGGTTGCCAATCACGAGTCTAAGTCCAATCCTAGGTGATATGCAAGTATGTAATGCAATCCTATTACATTGTGCTTCCAATTTACATTTTTTCAGTCTTTATCATTGCTTGCTGGTCCCACCTCCATCTTCAAAATCTCACACTATTTCTAGTGAATTTACAATAAATTACTATGACAAATAAAGGGATACATTATAGGGGTGGGAACGGGCCATAAACCAGGCCCACTTTTATTACAAATGATAAAATCAAATTTGGGCCATAACCAGGCCCATTAATAAAACCCAACAATCAATAATAAAACCAAATGTAAACAACCTAACATACACCTATAATATTGGTCATGACAATCGATCATCCTTATCCAATAATATTTAATTCCAAATTAATTTAATTGGATAACATGCATTGACAATAAATTTAAATAGATAAAATCATATTTCACATATAAAATCTTATTTTATATACAAAATCATATTTTATCTAGTTTATCCATAAAATCATATTTTAAATATAAAATCCAATTTTATACATAAAATCATATTTTATTATCAATTGTACCAAATTTATTAATTAAAGATTTAATTTATTGGATTAAATTTATAAATTTCCAAAATTCAAAATTTATCCAAAAATTAATTTTCTTTAAATTTTGGGCTCAAACAATTTTGACCCATTGCCTCATGGACTAATCCAAACAATTTTCAATTGGTCTAAAAATTTATAATTTCTAAAATTATAAAATAAAAAAAAATTTAAATTTAATTTTTGGGGCTGCCCGGGACAATCCCGGGCAGCCCGCCCTGCCCTGCTAGGCTGGGCCATAGCCCAGCCTAGCTTTCGGCCCAGCCGAGCGTTGGGCTACTGGGCCGCCACCTGCGGCCCAGTTGCGCGCTGGGCTAGGGCAACATTTTCCCTGGCCCAGCCGCCAGGCTGCTGGGCCGCCTTACGCGGCCCAGCTGGATGATGGGATAGGGCAACTGCTGCGCGCCGGCCGGCGGGCGGCGGCTGCCCGCTGCCCTTCGGGGCAGCCGGCAGCCCCACCCCAAAAAAATTTTTTTTTTTTTTATTTATTATTTGAAAATTGAGGCATGGTACAATTTTGATAAAATTTTAATCGTATGATCCGAGAGCAACCTGGCTCTGATACCACTGTTGGAACACGGTCGTTCTTCGGATCGAAAAATAAAGTGATACCCGGTGCAGCGGAAGTTTTAAAATTTTATATGGAACGATTCCATATGAGTATCATATTCCTACGATTAAAAATGATAATATAAAATTTAAACAATATAAATTTTACCTTAAAATCTCGAAGCGAGATTATGGACACCAACAGATTAAACTGCTCTTGTTGTATATCCCAGGAACTGATGAACGAACAATTCTTCAATCAGGTCCACGAACAGAAATTTAATCCCTCTGATAGACTGCACTAGAAAGTCTATCAGAAGTTTCTACGAAGAGAAATAACAGATTTGATCTATTAAACCAGACTGCAAATTCGAAATTCACAGGCTGGAATTTTCGAACAGAGAGAGGAGAGGGGGCGGCCACACCTAGAGAGAACAACTAGGGTTTTCGAAAATTTTGTGACCTCTGTTGTATAATTTATGTACTGCAATAACTTATTTATAATGTGGGCTGCTAACAGCTTAGGGCCTATTAGTCATAAGTTCAAGCCTGACAAGCAAAGCCGCATGTTCAGAAATTAATATAAAATTCATCGTGACTCAGATTGATAAACCAATTCCACCAATGTGCACAGAAACCATTTCTGCATCTTTAAAGTCAAGATAAATTTTCTGAATCCGAATTCAGTGGTTTCCAAAAATGTCCATCACTATGTCATTTTAGGAAATCTCACTCCCTCTACTTTTAAATAAGAAGTCCCACTTCTTTATTCACTAAATTTAACTCTTTAAATTTAATTATCTCAACGGGGATTAGAAATCCATTACTTGTGTGACCCTCAATGGTTCAGGGATACAGCTAGCCGTGGGCTCACAACTCCTTGTGACTCGGAACAACAATTTCCGACTTGCCCATCGAATCATGGTAAGAGCGCCTAGCAACATCGCCCCATGATTCCCTAGGTATCACTGATAGTGCCTGCAAGAACCAATAGATTTTGGTTAGCGTACAGTACGGTCCCTTCATCCATATATCCCGATCGAATCAACAACCATTGGTAAATCGAGAGTCGTTCGAGATTCGATAACTATGCAATACATCTTGAAGATCAAATAGTGACATCGCATGTGCTACTAGGAAACCAAGTAACCTAAAACACATCATGTACTCTTGCCAGAGATTCGTCACACTAATATCTCCTCAGATTGCATAGGATATCCACACTCGCAAGTATGTGGTGAATCCTTGACAACAAAGCATCGACTCCTATATGTGTCGTAACTGTACCCAATCCCGACACCTGATGACCCCAATAGAGTCGATAAATGAGTCAAAGTAAAGTACTAGCATATAGAGTCTCAATGATGTTTCAAGTAGTAAGGACTAATGGTGTACAACCAAAATCGCGGACTTTATCCACTCGATAAGTGATAACCACTTGGAAAGTCCGGATAGGGTAGTTCAATCATTCATCATATGAATATCCATTTGCATGCTTTGAACATCTCTGTGTTCCATACCAATGAAACGTGGTACTCGGCATCGCAAACGCTAGTCTCAATCTCGAGCGATCCTTATCCTTATTAACGAACGGCTCAATTGACTAGAAACTGTTTAGAATATACAGTGACTTTAAGATGTGTTTCATGATAGCCATTCCCATGTGCTACCACATCTTACATACACTATAGTATATTCAAGGTCTTCATCTAAACATCTTATAGTATGTCACAACATAATAATATGATAAAAGATAAAGTAAATGCCATTATAAAAGTGTAAATTATATTAAACAAAAGATTGTTTATACATAGAGTCATAAAAGCCCTTAGCCACAAGTTGGCTCACCGGGCACCCACTCTTTCAAGGCGATCAATCCAATAATCTCACATACAAGCATAAAATAAATCCCAAACAATTTTTGATATCCAAATAAAATTAAACACTGAAAATTTGAATCTCACAAACAAATAAATTCAAGGGCTTGTCTTCCTGAACCAAGAATAAAATTTAGCCACACATACTCATGAAAATCCTAAGAAAATTTCAAAAGAAAAGAAGAAATCTGAGAAAATTAGGAAGAAAAACCTAGCCACCAAGAGTTCTTTGTGTCAAAGCCCTTCAAGTCTGATTACAAATTAAGTAAAATTCGGAATAAAAGTGTTAAATATAGCCTATAGTCCTCAAAAGACAAGTTTCCTTTTTTTTTTTCTGATAAAATTTCCGAAATCCGCGTCTCGCTCGATCGGTTGAAACTTACCGATCGAGCGAACAAAAGTCTGATCCACAATTTTTTTTCTTTTCTCCTTACGCCCGCTCAATCGGTGTAAACATGTGGATCGAGCGGTAAAACTTCTGTCCGAATTTCATCACCTCTCTCGCTCAATCGGTAAGAATCCACAGATCGAGCGAGAATATTTTTGTCCAAGATTTCTTCAAAATGCTATGTCCTACACAATAAACCCGGGAGCATGTAATGTAGACATGATGCATGAAATACGAACAAAAACTTAATTAAAACAAATGAATGCATGCAAGAACGACAATAAAATAATATTAAAATATGTAACAAAAGCACCACTATCAGTGACTCAGTACTTTCGATCTCGATCATGGCTGCAGTATACTATTGATGAAACTTAAAATTTGTAATTATTTATATGTTAAAAAGTGTGTTTTAAAATTAAAGTTTAATTAAAATTATGAAGTTGTATTATTTTAGTGTTATGTGTTTATATTTAAATGTTGTATTTTATGGTTTGCGCAGGTTTGGTAAAAATAAAATTACTCAAGCTACAGAAGTCATAATGAAGTAATCTCAAATCCTGTAGAATCACAAAAGAGGCATCTTCAACTTTGTAGAAGACAAGTAATTCCAAAAACTTCATTAAGATGATCAAAATAATCAAACATAAAAATGGAGACAGATTTACTTTTTCTATGACTAGCTTGGAGTAAAAATATCATAAATATTTCATATTTTATCCAAAATGGGTGAATGAGTTGTCAAAACACATCTACAGACAAAGGGATACGTGTTATATGTTTTGTGCAGAAGCCAAATATGAAGTCTAAGACATCAAACATGTCAATTAAAGTTGGGTCAATGTATTGACATTCAAGGAGACAAGCACCCACCAACTTTACTATTCCACATTTAATGAGTCTTGGACCCTTGCTCTCATTTGTCCTATAAATAGATGTGTTGTATAAGCGTTGTAGTGTGCAAGAGTGTAGAGAAATTCCTCATTTGTAAAATAAATATTGTGTGTATGAGAATAAAAGTTTGAGTGTGCAAGTTTCTCAAGTTCAAGTATGAAATTTCTTTTATCCTTATTCTTGAGTTTCATGTTCATGGCAAGTTAAATTTTTTTATGTCAAGGTGAAAAGGTTTAATTGTTGGTCAAGTAAGATTGTTTATATTTTGTATATTCTTTTTTTTTCTATTTTTTATTTTGTTTTACTAATTGATCTTTATTTGTAGGTATAATTTGGATGATTTATTGTTATCTATTTACATCAAATACTTGGTACATTGAATGTGGTTACCTTGATTTGTTGTCTAATATGATACAATAAATATTACAATAATTATATACTATAAATATATGTATCAATTTATAATAAAATCATATATATTATTTAGACAATAGCGTGGCTCTGCCGGTTGTTCTAAATAATATATTGTGATTTGATCTAACATTTACTTTCTCGCAACTAACATTTACTTTTTGCAATTAACATTTACTTTCTCGCAACTAACATTTACTTTTCGCAATTAACATTAACTTTCTCGCAACTAACATTTACATTTCTGCAACTAACATTTACTTTATCGCATCTAACATAAAAAGTCATATATTTTATTTAGACGATAGCGTGGCTCTACCGATTGTTCTAAATGAAATATGGTGATTTGATCTAACATTTACTTTTATGTCAATTTATATTTATGCACTTATATATATATTATGGGTACCATATAATAATTATCGGTTAATCTGATATTAATATAGTGGAAACTATATTATATGATATATTTGTTCTTTTATGTTTATATTTATGCATTTATATATATTATGGGTACCATGTATTTGATATCGGTTAATCTGAATTTAATATAGTGGGAACTATATTATATGATATATTTGTATAAATATTTAATTGTTCTTTTATGTTTATTCTTATTTTAGTTTCTTTTATTTATTTTTGTTAAGCAATCTTAAATAAACCAACAATGAACCTTTGAAGCCTTGACAATTTTATAATTTGTGTATTTGAAGTTTTATAATAATATTTTCATCTATAATATATCATTGCTAAAATTAAACTTATAGCATCCTCTCCGTGGATCGATCTCGTACTCACGAGTATATACACTTGGGTGAATTACAATTTAAGTTGTAGCAAGTTTTTGGCGCCGTTTCCGGGGAGGTATAAATTAAATTTAATTTTGTTATTATGTAAATAGTATGTTGTTTTTAATTATATGATTGTTTGAAGTCGTAAACAAAGTGGTAGACTTGTTCGAGTATCTGAAAATATTTTAAACATGGAGGATAATTCTACTAATCAAGAGGATAATAATAATAATAATAATAATAATAATAATAATAATAATAATAATAATAATAATAATAATAATAATAATAATAATAATAATAATAAAGAACATGAACAACCAAGAACACTTAGGCACCATATGAATCCAATAAGAACTAGTACACCGTCTTGTTTCGTTTTTCCTCCTGATGCGTCTAATTTCAATTTTAAGCCACAAATCATTCAACTTTTACCAAATTTTCATGGCCTAGATTCTGAAAATCCATATTTGCATTTAAGAGAATTTGAGGAGGTTTGCAACACTTATAATGATCAAAATTGTAGCATGGATATTGTTCAATTAAAGCTTTTCCCTTTTTCTTTAAAAGATTAAGCTAAAACATGATTGCAAAATTTGAGATCAAGTTCAATAAGATCATGGGAAGAAATGCAACAACAATTTCTAAAAAAGTTTTTCCCTTCCCATAGAACAAACTCTTTTAAAAGATAAATTACAACTTTTTCTCAAAAACAAGGGGAAACATTTTATCAATGTTGGGATAGATATAAAGAGTTACTTAATACATGCCCGCATCATGGTTTTGAAATATGGAGAATAGTTTCTCACTTTTATTAAGGTTTAATACCTAAAGACAGGCAAATGATAGAATTCATGTGTAATGGAACTTTTGAAGATAAAAAACCCAAATGAAACTATGGAATATTTGGAGTCATTAGCAGAAAATGCTCAAAATTGGGATAATATAGGCTCAATTGAACCACCAAGTAAAACCAATAATTCAACAAATGGGGGTGGTATTTATCATCTTAAAGATGATGTAGATGTTCAAGCTAAACTTGCATCTTTAGCAAGAAAAATCGAGTCATTAGAAATGAAAAAGAGTGATCAATTAAAAAGTGTTCAAGAAATTGTTTGTCATATATGTGACACACATGATCATCTTACAAAAAATTGTCCTACTTTGCCTTCATTTAAAGAATTCCTCCATGAACAAGTCAATTATGTTAACAATTTTAAAAAACCAACATTAGATCCTTTTTCACAAATATATAATCCTGGTTGGAGAAATCATCCTAATTTTAGTTGGAGGAGCGATAATAATGCACAACCTTCACAACAACCTTTTCAAAATAACCAAAATCATCAAGGTTATGCTCCTTATATCCCACCTACAAGAAAACATTTTGAAGATGAAATTCATGCATACATTCAAAAGTAAGAGTCTATTAATATTCAAAACATTCAATCTATGAATGATTTGAAAGAAACTCTTGCAAAATTTGCATCTGCACTTAATATTCATGAAAAAGGAAAATTTCCATCTCAACCACAACCTAATCCTAAAAATAAAAATCAAGAAAAATTTGATCAAGTAAAATTTGTTATTACTCTTAGAAGTGGTAAAATAGTTAATGGTCCATATAGTGATGAAAACAAAAATCAATCAAACTCAAAGAGTAAGGATGAAAATCTTGATACTTTCGAGAAAGACGATACTTTGAGTCCTAAGATTAAGAAAGTTGATGATAAATTATCTGAAATAATATGTGAGTCAAATAAACATGTTCCTTTCCCTCATGCATTAGTTAATAATAAAAAACAAAAAACAAATGTTTCTGATATTTATGAAGTTTTTAAACAAGTAAAAATAAATATTCCATTATTAGATGCCATTAAACAAGTGCCTTCTTATGCAAAGTTTTTAAAAGATTTATGTACTGTGAAAAGACAATTGCATGTAAATAAGAAAGCATTCTTAACTGAACAAGTAAGTTATATTATTCAAAATAATTCTACTTTAAAATATAAAGATCCAGGTTGTCCAACAATTTCATGCATTATTGGAAAAAATAAAATTAAAAAATCTTTGTTGTATTTGGGAGAAAGTGTGAATTTAATTCCTTATTCAGTTTATGAAAAACTTAAGTTGGGAGATTTAAAACCTACATCTGTTACTCTTTTACTAGCCGATAGGTCAATCAAAATACCTAGAGGTATCGTAAAAGATGTGTTAGTTCAAGTCGATAAATTCATATATCCTGTGGATTTTATTGTCTTGGATACACAACCAATAAAAGTGCATAATGAAATTCCAGTAATATTGGGACGTCCATTTCTAGAAACTTCAAATGCTTTAATTAATTTTCGAAATGGAATAATGAAATTATCTTTTGGAAATATGACTTTAGAACTTAATGTGTTCAACTTATGTAAACAACTAATTAATAATGAAGATGAAGATGATAATGCAATAGAAACAATTGTGGAAGAAAATATACACCAAGAAAACATAAATCAACAATCTGAAGTTTATTTAGTGGAAAGTGTTTTTAAATCAAAGTTATTTGAAGAAATTAATGAACTTGAAGAAGTAAAATAAGATGATCATCCAAAACTTGAATTAAAACCTTTGCCAAAAGAACTAAAATATGCTTTTCTTGGTGAAAATCAAACATATCCTATTGTAATATCTTCTACCCTCTTACCAAAACAAGAAGAAGATTTAATAATATTACTTAAAAAGCATAAAAATGCAATTGGATGGACTTTGCAAGATATAAAAGGTATAAATCCTTTAATCTGTACACATAGAATTCAATTGGAAAAAAATGCTAAAACATATCAACAACCTCAAAGAAGATTAAATCCACACATGAAAGAAGTTGTTAAAACTGAAGTGTTAAAATTATTAGATGCCGAAATTATTTATCCAATCTGGGATAGTAAATGGGTAAGTCCAACACAAGTAGTACCAAAAAAATCAGACATCACTGTTATACAAAATGAAATGGGAGAATTATTACAAGATAGGATTCCATCTAGTTGGCGTATGTGCATTGATTATAGAAAATTAAATGATGCAACTAGAAAAGATCACTTTCCGTTACCATTTTTAGATCAAATTTTAGAGAAAGTGGCAGGTAATCCTTTTTATTGTTTTCTTGATGGGTATTCGGGGTATTATCAAATACCAATATCATTAGAAGATCAAGAAAAAACTACTTTCACTTGTCCTTTTGGAACTTTTGCATTTAAAAGAATGACATTTGGTTTATGTAATGCTCCGGCAACTTTTCAAAGATGCATGCTAAGTATTTTTAGTGACATGATTGAAGAATTTGTGGAAGTTTTAATGGATGATATAACTGTTTTTGGAAACTCATTTGAAAACTGTCTTAAAAATTTGGAAGAAGTTTTAAAAAGATGTGAAGAAAAAAATCTTGTTTTAAATTGGAAAAAATGTCACTACATGGTTAAATCCGGAATTATGTTAGGGCATGTCATATCTGAAAAAGGAATTGAAGTTGATAAAGCTATGGTTGATGTTATTGCTAATTTACCATCACCAAACACGATCAAAAAATTCGATCATTTTTGGGACATGCGGGATTTTATAGAAGATTCATAAAAAAATTTTAGCATAATATCGAAACCAATTTCAAATCTTTTAACAAAAGATGCACAGTTTGAATGGACTCAAGAATGTGAAACTGCTTTTAAAAAGATAATTAATCTTTTAACTACATCACCTATTTTACAACCTTCTGATTGGTCTTTACCATTTGAATTAATGTGTGATTCAAGTGATTATGCTGTAGGAGCCGTGTTAGGACAAAGAAAAGAAGGTAAACCTCATGTGATCTACTATGCTAGTAAAACCTTAAATAGTGCTCAAATCAATTATTCAACAACTGAAAAAGAATTACTTTCAGTAGTGTTTGCATGTAGTGACTCTTACCTGGATCACCTACTAAACAGAACTTAGGCATGCAATTAACTTAATCAAAACAGTAATCAGAATTCAACTGCGGAAACCATAAACAATATACAATCCCAAGGCAAGGAATCTGTAAATACCCAAATATTATACAACCAGATCGAACAGCTGTATTAATCCAAATAACAACAGAATAAAACCTAGGCGAAGCCAGCTGGCCAACCACTTCCTAGCCCCTCTTGGATCTACCTGCCTCGTCCAAACGCAAACCTGCCCCATGGAATAGGTTGTCCAGAAACACAGAGTACGAGACGTGAGCATAAAACGCTCAGTACGAGAGTATGAGTATACATGCATGCAAAGTGAACTCCCTATAAACTCGAGGACAAGGATCAGATAACAGAGACAGACCGGGCCCTGGTATATAGCACGCTGTGCCGTCGCTTCAGGAGGTGGCTCCCATACCATAATACCAGTGGATATGCCGGACCCAAATCGACGAAAGTCCAACCACTAACAGGATAGGGAAAAACCTTACTAACAGACATCTCGAAGGAGATAGCTCAGTATGCAAATGAATGCAGCATAAATTAATGACATATAAACCATGCAGTCACATAATACACGCATACTCAGTCAGGATATCTCGAACAGTACTTTCGTACCTCAAATCAGTGCAAGCTCTACCAACTCTAGGTCCACGCCTATAGTCTACTCTACACTGCCAAATGATACTACTATCATTATAGTGCTCTAAAAGCCTTAACTAAGCTATTGCATACTCCTAAATATTTATAGGAAGCAAAAGCTATACCTTCGTCCGTCGTTAGCCCTTTGATGTCGATGCCTCCAGAACTTGGGCACAACTCCGCTACGACTATCGAACGTCTCGCCAACCCCCGGGTCAAGCCTAGGAAGACTAGAACTACTCCAATAGGACTAGAATGGAAAGGAAAACTCGAAATTGGCAAATGAAAGTGAAGCTTCGGCCTTCTATTTATAGACCACGATCGGAACTTCCGATCTTCGATCAGAACGTCCGATCCTGCCATCAGAGCTTTCGAAGATCCTCATCTGTCACATGTCAAAATATCACTGGTTGACTTCGGATAGGGGCGATCGGAGCTTCCGATCCTGCCACACGTCATGCCTGACGTAATACCATCGGAGCTTCCGATCTCGCAACTCTACATCCTGCGAAATCACAAGCTTACCAGACAAACACAGAAAGCCATCTGACTGATAATGAAATCCAGACGAGCTACCCTCGTTAGATAGACGAGCTAAACGCTGGGTCTTCGAATCAGACATCTGAGCATCTCGAATCCGCGAATACAAAGCTGGCTCAGATAATATCGCAAACATCTGGATACTCTGCATACCTTTCTTATGCTTGAAAGTATATCCTGAAGTACAATAGTCACTGATCGCACTAGACATCGAACAAGTCTGAAGTGTGGATAGTCACACCTTGAGACTTAATGCATCAACAGTAAGATTAGCAGCTCCCGGATGGTACTTAATCTCGCAATCATAGTCCTTAAGTAAGTCCATCCAACGTCTCTGCCTCATGTTCAACTCCGCCTGAGTGAACAAATACATGAGACTCTTATGGTCGGTGAAGATCTCAAATTTCTCGCTATACAGATAATAACGCCAGATCTTCAAAGCGAACACAATGGCTGCAAATTCCAAATCATGGACAGGGTAGTTGTCCTCGTGAAGCTTCATCTGTCTAGAAGCGTATGCAATCACATGCCCATTCTGAGTCAGGACACAACCTAACCCCTGAAGAGAAGCATCAGTGTATACCACATACCCTCCAGATCCTGACGGTAATGCCAACACTGGCGCAGAAGTCAACCGCCGTCGAAGCTCATAGAAATTCTCCTCACACTCGGAGGACCACTCGAAATCAACACCCTTGCGGGTAATTTGCGTTAACGGTCGAGCTAACTGAGAGAAGTTCAGAATGAAGCGATGATAATATCCTGCTAGACCCAGAAAGCTACGGATCTCAGCAACAGTTGTCGGACGCGACCAATTAAGCACCACCTCAATCTTGCTTGGATCAACAGAAATCCCCTCCCTGTATATGATATGGCCAATAAATACCAGTCGATCCATCCAGAACTCACACTTGCTCAGTTTGGCGTACAACTGCACATCCCGAAGAGTCTGCAGTACCAACCGCAAGTGAGAAACATGCTCTTCCGTATTACGCAAATACACCAAGATGTCGTCAATGAAGACCACGACAAACTTGTCCAAATACTCCCTGAAGACACGGTTCATCAGATCCATAAATATAGCCGGCGCATTAGTCAAACCAAATGACATCACTAGAAACTCGTAATGCCCATAGCGAGTACGGAATGCAGTCTTGGCTACGTCTTGATCTCGGACTCTCAACTGATGATACCCAGATCTCAAGTAAATCTTGGAGTAAACTGAAGTGCCCTGCAGTTGATCAAACAAGTCATCAATACGAGGCAAAGGATACTTGTTCTTCACAGTGACTCGATTCAGCTGCCGATAGTCAATGCATAGCCGCATAGACCCATCCTTCTTCTTTACAAAAAGAACAGGAGCTCCCCAAGGAGATACACTAGGACGAATGTACCCCTTGTCCAAAAGATCCTGTAGCTGATTCTTCAACTCACGCATCTCTGATGGAGCCAGACGATACGGTGCTCGAGAAATAGGCAAAGTACCCGGCATCAACTCTATGCCAAACTCGACTTCCCTAATAGGAGGAAAACCCGGAATCTCATCTGGAAATACATCTGGAAATTCATCCACGACTGGAATTCTCTCTATCACAACGCTCTCAACGGACAAATCAACTGCATAGATAAGGTAGCTTTTCCCGCCAGACTCTAGAGCTCGACAGGCTCTCAAAGCTGATACCAAAGGCATCGGGGGTCGCGCTCCCTCTCCATAGAAAAACCAGCTATCACTCCTCTCCGGATGAAAGCGTACTAATCTCTGATAGCAGTCCACTGAAGCTCGATAGGTAGTCAACATATCTATTCCCAAAATGCAATCAAAGTCGTCCATCGCAAGAACCATGAGATTCGCTAACAGAATGTTCCCCTCGAACTCTAAAGGGAAACCCATCACTAGGCGCTTGGCCAAAGCAGACTGACCCGTTGGGGTAGAAACAGACATCACTACGTCTAGTGCAATGCTTGGTAACTTATGCCTCTTAACAAAATGTGCAGAAATGAAGGAATGAGATGCACCAGTGTCAATAAGTACAAAAGCAGGTATACCATAAAGCTGAAATGTACCTGCGATGACTTTCTCATTCTCCTCCACTGCCTGATCATGTCTCAGGGCAAACACCTGGCCAGAAGCTCGTGGCCTCAAATGAGAACTCCTAGTAGGCTGTCCCCGCGACCTCTGCTGAACGGTGGCCTGAGAACCAGATCTTGAACCAGAACCAGAACCGCCTCCCCCAGATAGTGGACAATCCCTCCGGATATGACCAGTCTCTCCACAATGGAAACAAGCTCCAGAAGCTCTACGGCAACGATCGGTTGGATGGTTCTTCTCACAGTGATCACACTTGTCCTTCTTACCGAAACGGACAACACCAGCAGAGACAGAGGAAGAAGAAGTAGATCCAGACTTCTTGAAAGATTGGGCACGGGGACCCAAAGAACTAGCAGGTCTCGACTGAGAAAAAAGACCTATTCCGTCGAGTGCTGTCCTCTGCCTGGTGACAATAGCTCACCAAACCCTCGTAGGACATGTCGTCACCAACCGCCACACGGTCATGGATCTCAGGGTTAAGGCCCTGAAGGAACATATTATACTTCATCTCGGAGCTGTCGGCAATCTGGGGGCAATAGAATAGCAGATCAAAGAACTTCTGTTGATACTCGTCAATAGACAAGGCTCCCTATCGCAGACTCAGTAGCTGCCCGCCTTTGATTGATGAAGTGCAGGAGTAAAATACATCTTCTGAAAAGCTGTGCGGAACTTGGCCAAGGTGGCCACTCCGCTCGCTGCAACAAAAGGTGCAGAATTAAACCTCCACCAGCTGCGCGCACGTCCATCCAGAAGATAACCAAGGGTCTCCATCTTCTGCTCCTCAGTGCATTGGAAAGTTAGAAAAGTCATCTCCATGCGGTCTAACCAGTTCTCCGCATCTTTCGGAGACTCACCTCCAACCAAGGGTTAGGCCCCATCTGCAAGAATCGACATACACTGAAACGGTCCTCATATCGATGACGATGGCGGTGTTCCCGACGAGGATCCCGGTCGGCATCACCCCAACGCCCACCAATACTGCCATGAGAACTCTGGTCGTCACGATCTGTCATCTACAAAATTAACC
Organism: Henckelia pumila; assembly: GCF_033568475.1. Classification (NCBI taxonomy): domain Eukaryota; kingdom Viridiplantae; phylum Streptophyta; class Magnoliopsida; order Lamiales; family Gesneriaceae; genus Henckelia; species Henckelia pumila. The sequence continues at coordinate 128,326,737 of NC_133122.1, read as the reverse complement.
TAACGGTTATATAATGTAGAATCTAAATCCCAAGAATACTTTGCATGCTCTGATATCATAAATTTAGTGACCCTTACCTGGATCACCTACTAAACAGAACTTAGGCATGCAATTAACTTAATCAAAACAGTAATCAAAATTCAACTACGGAAACCATAAACAATATACAATCCCAAGGCAAGGAATCTGTATATACCAAAATATTATACAACCAGATCGAACAGCTGTATTAATCCAAATAACAACAGAATAAAACCTAGGCGAAGCTCCAGCTGGCCAACCACTGCCTAGCCCCTCTTGGATCCACCCGCCTCATCCAAACTCAAACCTTCCCCATGGAATAGGGTGTCCAGAAACACAGAGTACGAGACGTGAGCATAAAACTCTCAGTACGAGAGTATGAGTATACATGCATGCAAAGTGAACTCCCTATAAACTCGAGGTCATGGATCAGATAACAGAGACAGACCGGCTCCTTGTATGTAGCATGCTGTGCCGTCGCTTCAGGAGGTGGCTCCCATACCATAATACCAGTGGATATGCTAGACCCAAATCAATGGAAGTCCAACCACTAACAGGATAGGGAAAAACCCTACTAACTGACATCTCGAAGGAGATAGCTTAGTATTCAAATGAATGCAGCCTAAATCAATGACATATAAACCATGCAGTCACATAATACATGCATACTCAGTCAGGATATCTCGAACAGTACTTTCGTACCTCAAATCAATGCAAGCTCCACCAACTCTAGGTCCACGCCTATAGTCTGCTCTACACTGCCAAATGATACTACTATCATTATAGTGCTCTAAAAGCCTTAACTAAGCTATTGCATACTCCTAAATATTTATAGAAAGCAAAAGCTATACCTTCGTCCGTCGTTATCCCTTTGATGTCGATGCCTCCAGAACATGGGCACAACTCCGCTACGACTATCGAACGTCTCGCCAACCCCCGGGTCAAGCCTAGGAAGATTAGAACTACTCCAATAGGACTAGAATGGAAAGGAAAACTCGGAATTGGCAAATGAAAGTGAAGCTTCGGCCTTCTATTTATAGACCACGATCGGAACCTCCGATCCTCAATCGGAACGTCCGATCCTGCCATCGAAGCTTCCGAAGATCCTCATCTGCCACGTGTCAAAATATCACTGGTTGACTTCGGATAGGGGCGATCGGAGCTTCCGTTCCTGATCGGAGCTTCCGATCCTGCCACACGTCATGCCTGACGTAATACCATCGAAGCTTCCGATCCTGCATCGGAGCTTTCGATCCGTCCGGTACCCAATTTATTTAATTAGCGTTGATTAATCCCTTAATCACTGATTTTGGTTACACGCTACTACATTGCATTAGATAAATTTCGATCCTATTTAATTGGTTCTACTACTATTGTTTATACTGATCATTCTGCCATAAAATATTTATCAAATAAACAAGATGCTAAGCCGAGATTAATAAGATGGATTTTGTTGTACAAGAATTTGATCTTGTAATAAAAGATAAAAAAGAAAAAGAAAATGTAGTTGCTGATCATTTATCAAGAATAATTTTTGAATCGTCTCAAAATGAAATACCAATAAATGAAAATTTTCCGGATGATCAACTTTTCTATGCTACTACTATGCCTTAGTTTGCTAATATTGTAAATTTTCTTGTGACAAATAAAATGCCTTCTCATTGGAGTTCACAAGATAAAAATAAATTTTTGAAAGAGGTCAAAAAATTTTATTAGGATGATCCTTATTTTTTTAAGTATTGTCCTGATCAAATTTTTCGACGTTGCATACCCGACAATTATGTAAGTAGTGTCATTAAATTTTGTCATTCTGAGGCATGTGGAGGTCATTTTTCGTCAAAGAAAACAGCTTCAAAAATCATTCAATGTGGATTTTATTGGCCTTCTTTATTCAAAGATACGCATTAATTTTGCAAATCTTGTGAAAATTGTCAGAAAATGGGTTCAATTTCAAAACGAAACATGATGCCTTTAAATCCAATCATGATTATTGAAATATTTGACAGTTGGGAAATAGATTTTATGGGTCCATTCGCATTATCTCTTGGATTTACTTATATTTTAGTAGTTGTCGATTATGTTTCAAAATGTATTGAAGCGATTGCATGTAGAACTACTGATCATAAAGTTGTGATAAAATTTTTGAAAGAAAATATTTTTAGTCGATTTGGAATACCTAGGCTATAATCAGTGATGGGGGAAGTCATTTTATAAATAAATCATTTTCTTCATTGTTAAGAAAATACGGTATTACACATAAAGTTTCTACTCCATATCACCCTCAAACGAATGGTCAGGTTGAACTTGCAAATAAAGAAATAAAACAAATTTTGGAAAAAACTGTTAATCCAAATCGAAAAGATTGGTCTTTAAGATTAAGTGATGCATTATGGGCATATAGAACTGCATTTAAAACATCATTGGGTATGACACCATATAGATTAGTTTTTGGTAAGCATTGTCATCTACCTGTTGAAATTGAACATAAAGCTTATTGGGCTATTAAAGCATTTAATACTAATTTAGATGATGCATCTAAATTAAGAAAATTGCAACTAAATGAACTAGAAGAATTATGAAATGATGCATATGAAAATGCAAAGATTTATAAAGATAAAACAAAAGCCTTTCATGATAAAAATATTATGAGAAAATCGTTTGAAATTGGACAAAAAGTTTTACTTTATAATTCTCGCTTGCATTTGTTTCCAGGAAAACTTAGATCACGATGGACAGGTCTATATGTTGTAAAAAATGTTTATCCTCATGGTGCTGTTGATGTTGAAAATCCTAAAAATAATAATGTGTTTAAAGTTAATGGACAAAGACTTAAACCATTTTTAGAAAATGAAATTCTTAATGATGAGTTTATGCCTTTATATGATCCAAATTAATTGTTACTTATATTTTCATTTTATTTTTGCAGAATTGAGTTCACTTCCCGGTTAAGTGGCGGATAACGGTACTCCGTGACTTCTTTTAGTCGGTTTTATTTCAATTTTCCAAAATAATTGAAAAAAAAATTTTAAAATTTTAAAAAAAATATTTCTATAATAATATATATTTTTCCTTTTTCAATGGCAGAGTAAGGAGTCAAAAACTCTTGACATGCATTACTTTTTATTTATCATATTATCACAATAGATTAGATTTTAATATCCCGTATATATTTAAATTACAAACTACTAAGAAAATAAAGTCTTTTTGTATATATTTTTATTTATTCTTCTTTTTATCAATTTAATAGAAAATATATAATTGATGGGATATAAGTTATAAATAATATATAATTGTGTGTTTTCAAATAACATATTTTCTAAAACTTTTATGAGTATATAATTAAAGTGATATTGATTGAATGAATAATAACATGTATAATTGAGGGAATTAATTTGTAAAAGTGCAATATTTACTCACACAAATTTTGTGAGTGAGAGGTGAGAATTGAGAAAACAACTTATAAGCTTTTATTGATTATTAAGAAATGGTTGATTACTAGATTAAACCCATTTTTTAAAAAAAAATTAAAAATATTGTGCATATGAAAATTGGCTGCAAAGATTGTTTGAAGTTTGATTGTAAAGATGTAGAGTATTAATATCTCTACTATAATTATCAATGTAATAGATTTACCTCATAAAAAATAAACAAATAAATAAACTTTGAAAAAAAAATATGTTACATTTTCAAAGTTTATTGGAGGTATTTGGTTATGTAAAAACAATTTTGCAGCCAAGCAAAAAAGAGAAAAATAGAAAAAAGAAAAAAATAATAAAAACAAAATAAAAACAAAATGGGTTTATTCTTTGTAAATTATCCTATCTTATTTTCAAAATTAGGTTATTTGATTTTCTTCTTTACATATTAACCATTTTCAATGAGTGTATAAATTTCTTCCAACTCCATGAGTGAAAACCAGTTATATATATAAAAAAAATATCATAACCCGAGAGAATATGGAGTTGAGACTTTTACATTAAAATTCCTGAAGATATACATGTTATGAAAAGGATTTCTATTATCATTTTGATTATATTATTCTCAAAGTTTTTAGAAAATATTTATATAAAAAAATTATATATGTTTAATATTTTGATATTGTGTGAAATATATATGTATACCCCATCCAATTATATATTAATATATTAGTTGATATCAAGATTTATAAATAAACATATGATCTTCTTACAAGTATGTTTTAAAATTTCAAAGTTTGCAAATTTGAATATATATATTAAGGAATAAAAATCTAACTTGTGATTTTATGAAATTTTATTACTAAGGGACGAGTAATTAGCCGGTTTGGGGGTGTGATGAAACTTAAAATTTGTAATTATTTATATGTTAAAAATGGTGTTTTAAAATTAAAGTTTAATTAAAATTATGAAGTTGTATTATTTTAGTGTTATGTGTTTATATTTAAATGTTTTACTAAAATGTTGTATTTTACGGTTTGCGCAGGTTTGGTAAAAATAAAATTACTCAAGCTACAGAGGTCATAATGGACTAATCTCAGATCCTGTAGAATCACAAAAGAGGCATCTTCAACTTTGTATAAGACAAGAAATTCCAAAAACTTCATTAAGATGATCAAAATAATCAAACATCAAAATGGAAACATATTTACTTTTACTATGACCAGCTTGGAGTAAAAATATCATAAGTATTTCATATTTTATCCAAAAGGAAAGGAAAAGCTCGACCAGCTAGCCAAGAAGATGCCTCGCCGAAAAGTAGAAAGAAAAGGGAGCTGCGACGGCGAGCTATGGGGAGAAGATGAAGCCGATGGATGAGTTTGGTGGAAATGGGGAAGGGAATCGTGTGTGTGTGTGTGTGTGTGTTAGGCGTGAGATGTGTGTGATTTTAGGGGTTAGGGTTATGTATTAAGTTTGAGTGTGTAGGTGTGTGTCAGTATAGATGTAAGTATATAAATGTGAGTGTGTGAGTGTAGTGGGAAAAGTGCTACACACTTTTAAAAAGTGTTATTCCAACTTAGCAACTAGGACTATAAATTTAATTACATTAAATAAAACACAAGCTTGAAAATTCTAATTTAAAATATTAAATTGAATTTTACTAGTCCGGGATTAAAAATGCTAATTTTCGCAAAATTTTAAAAATAAGCTCTAATGCGCGGGAAAAATGGATTTTTAGGCAATTAATACCGAGAACTTGAAAAAAAAATATTTGAGCAACTAATTCTTTAAAGAAAATTAAGCACCATCATAGAATAAAAAAAATCAATACTTTTAATGTTTTGATGTCGCAGAGATGAGTAAATATTTAAATACTATACAGAGCGAGTAAAAATAATTTAAATAAATTAGACAAACGTTTAGAGGAAATTTAAATAAATACACAAGCGGAAATAAAAACATTTAAAATTATTTGGATAATTAAAAGAATTTAATTAAGTAAGCTAGAATTTAAAATAAATTTTAAAATAATTTAAAAAAACTAACCGCTAAACATAGGTTATTTAAAATAAATAAGTTGTACACTCAAAAATATTTAAACAAATAAGCTAAATAGTTAAAATCATTTAAAATATTATACTAAACAATTAAATCATTTAAATATGCAAGCTTAAACCATTAAAATATTAAAACAATTAAATTGCACAATAAAAAATCATTTTGACAAATAAACTTAAACAATTAAAAATATTAATTAAATAGTTAGTACAATAAAAATCATTTTGAATAGATAATAAAATATTTTATTAACACATAATTCACATAAAGAATTAAATCAATTAAACCTAAAAATAATAATTCTAATATTTATTAAATTTAATGCATGTGATTTAGTAAATCGGATTTTAGGCGCCACAAAAATAAAATCTGAAAATCCCAAACAAACATTCAAGTCTTCAACATAAATTTGTTCGGCTCAATCACGTGGCCTTGATTGAAAGAAAACTACTACTCAAAAGTAAACATAATCCAAAATCAAGTTTTCAATCAAAAACTAGAATAAAAATTAAAAATAAGAAGAGAAGAAGAAGAATGAAGAAAATCTTCACTCCGAATGTGATATAGCCGCCTCCCTTGTGATAGATTGCGTCCGGAACCCTTATTCTGATGATTGAAGACCTATTTATATTCCCCAAATCTCCACAAGATAGATTCCTTCTCGAACAAGAATTTCCCAAAATAAAAAGTCTGTACGCCTTTCTTGCTCAGGCGCATGAACATGCGCTCGAGTGAGACATGTTCTGTCCGAGTATAATTTTATTTTTCTTTTCTCGCTCGGTCGCATGAACATGCGCTCGAGCGAAACTTTTTCTGGAATTTTTATTCATATGCAGCGCTCGCTCGGGCGCATGAACATGCACTCGAGCGAGACTTACTCTGTCTTGATTTTTCGATTTTTGTATGTTTTCCAACTTTTCTGCAAATAAACCAAGGGAAATATTATGTCGACAGAATGCAAGAAATATGATTAAAACTCAAATAACATAAGTAACACAACACAAATGCTTGCAAATTAACAACAAAATGACACCAAAAATATACATACAAAACACAGTTATCAACTCCCCCATACTTAACTCTTGCTCACCCTCAAAAAAGACCAAAAACAACAATATGCAAGCACAAACACAAGTAGGGACGAGTCACAGAAAATCATAGCCTCAGAGAAGTTCAAACACCAACCAAAATCGCAAATTCTCTCGAATTTCCATAATACACCATTAGTTTAGCGTGAACGTGTGTGTGTGTGCCATGTTATTCCAGTTAAATGCAACTTAAAAAGAATCTGTTCTACAACTATTTAGCGACCTATGAAAATTCAGTTCAAGTTTCACAATCAAGTGTCCCTTCCTTCCAACAACTTCTAACATAGACACACCTCCCTTGAGATACTTTACACACCTTCAGATTTTACATCCAGTTTTCTTAAGCCCCAATAATTACCCGAAAACTTAGCTATAACTAGGATATGATTCGAATTTAAATCCCCTCATCTATAGCCCGGATGGAGCTACAATCCCATTGAACCCGCAACTTAGCCATGGATCGGTGATTTGTATTTCAATACCTTTCCAGGCCCGGATGGAATCGTTATTTATTTTATTTCAAATATTTAGATTTTTAAATTTGTAATCTCATTTAATACGCATACTTAGTCAAGAACAAGGTGATTAGGATTTCAATCTCTTGCTTCATAACCCGGATGGAGTTAAATTTTGTCACAAAAAATTTCATAAAAACTTTGTTCTTAAAAATTTTTATTAGGTGCGCCCATGATCATAAGTGCAATGTTAGAAAATCATTGTAACTCAAAGAACACAATCAATATCAACAAACACCTATTGTCGTGCAATGGTCAAACAGACATGAACATCATCAATGATATTGCTACACTTCACCGGTCTAACATGTGTGCTTAAAAATATTCACTACACAACCTAGGGTTTCACATGTCCCATCAAGAGCGAAAAATTTCACAAAAATCAATTTTTAACATCAACTTCATCATCATCGGCTTCCATTCCTCATCTTACTCATGCAAGACAAACACTAAAACAAATGAAACACAATGACATATGAATTGAACTACATGCACTTAACTAGCAACAATATGAATGCAACACAACATAACAAACAATGCAAGACTAAGCTACCCCCATACTTATCCAAAGCATTTCCCCCAATGCTTCAGAAACACAAACAATATTCACAAACAACTAAACACATGCCAGACAAACAAAGAAAACAAAATGAAATGTAAAACAAAAAATCCCCTCGGTTATGCGTTGTCATCCTCATCATTCTAATCCTCTTCATATTTTGGTGGGGGCACCTAAAAAGTAAGGGACAGGGCGGAAAAATGGAACTCAAAAGGAGGTGGGTACTCCGGAGTGGCGGGAAAAGCTGAAGCATCCAGACCAAGCTGCGTCGTCATTCCTCGGATCATTAAGTCCATAGATTGAAGATGAGTTGTGGTCGCTAACATGTAAGCTTTTGGTGGTGAGCGAAGGTCGATAACTCATATACGGTATTGATAACCGATCGACGTGGTTGTTTTGTTTTGAAGCGGAATTACTCGAGCTCGCTCCACCTCCACGAGGAAATTCTTTCTGGCTCTGGTTGAGCTTTATAGTGACATTTGATGCATAAATTGGCTTGAGTGGCTAGAGCCACTCCTCATCAGGATAAACCGTCACGCCGGCTTGAATACATAGTTCATAGATGATTGAAGGAAAGAACAAGCCCACATAAGGAGTATATACACAACGATGAATCTCGAAGTGGATGACACCCATCCCACGTTAATCATCCAATCCATATCCAGTGCATAAAGTAGGATTGAACGATCTTCATGCACATCACTGATATGGGATACCGGCATCAGTCTTCGGAAAATAAACATGTACCATATGGCCGGGTCCTGCTGTATAAATCTTTTGGGAAAGTGTTGATAGGAATTTGGATCATGCCACATAGCTCCCTCATAGCAAAGTTGATCAAAAATTTCATCATAGTCTGGATATTGCTTCAGACTCTGATACAGACTATCATCCACAATCGGGGCTTCAAGAAATTCATTAATCACATTTTCATCAAAAGGAACAATTTTTTCCCCTAACAAAAGCTTTACCATCCTCCTTCTCCGTGGCATTCGTATAAAACTCTCAGACAAGTGGGAAAACAGCAGCTTTCGGATTGGAACAAAATTTATCCCAATTTTGATTAAAAAAATCAACACCAACACCACATTCACTTATATGAGATAATTCAATACCACACTCGGGAATGGGATTATGATGAAGCTTAGCATGATCATACCTCTATTTAGCCGCTGGAGATAAGAATTTTCCGGCCATCCCCAAAGAAGAAGTACCGGCCGATGATTGAGATGCTTGTTCGGTGACTCGGGCTCTTTTTGGCGGCATAATAAATTGATAAAGAAATTCCGGAGATAGAATTAACTTGACAAGATTCCGGCGAAGGAAATTGTCAACCGGCTAATTACGGGGATCAAGGCTGGCGGTGGTGTGATGGTGATGGATAGGGTGGAGCCGGGCGGTTGGTACGAGTTCCAATGTGGCTAGAATAGTAGCTGGATGGCGGCTATGGTGGTATGTGGTGGAGAGTGGCAAATTGGGGAACAGGGCCAGCGAGAACAAAGACAAAGGCGGCCGGTGGCTGGTGATGGGCTGCGACAACGGCTAAGGAGTGACTACAAAGAATTTAGAAAAGATTTGAGTATGGGTTAGAGAGAAGAGGAAAGGGGAATGGGGGTGCATGTTAAAATTAGGGAAAGAAAACTCTCAGAACGGAAAGAAAAAATCTGTAGTATTATCACAGATCTGGTCTCGCTCGAGCGCATAAAGGTACGCTCGAGCGAGAAATATTATCCAAAAATTTTGTTTGTGTAGAGCGTGTCTCGCTCGGGCGCATAAATGTGCGCTCGAGCGAGATAATTCTTCCAAAAATTTTGGGGAACCAGAAACCCTCTCGCTCGGGCGCATAAATTTGCGCCAGAGCGAGACAAATTTTCCAAAAATATTTTTTTTTCAAATAAAAAAGAAAATGCTGAAAAAATAAATTAACAAAGAAAATTGAAGGAGAAGAGCACTGGGTTGCCTCTCAGTCAGCGCTAAATTTAAAGTCTATAGCCCAATTGTACCTTCATTTCAATTTTTCCGATCACGGTGGTTCATCCACTGTCGTGGAATAATTTGTTGCAATTGGGCTCCTTCCTCTTGTTGCATTATTCTCCAGATTTTTCATGGGTTCGATTCCTTCAGATAACTGAACCTGCAACCCTTCACCAACATGATCAGGAAGTATGTCAATAAAATTTACGGTAGAGCAAGATTTTGAAATTGAGCTATCGCTAGCCGAATTAAGCATATGGAACACAATTTGCTCTTCATTCATTCTTAGAACTAACTCTCCATTTTCAACATCAATCAGTTCTCTACTCATGGATAAGAAGGGACGCCCTAGAATCAGAGGGACCTCGCAATCTTCGTCCATGTCAAGAATAACAAAATAAATAGGAAAAATAAACTTATCTATCTTGACTAAGACATTTTCAACTATCCCTCTCGGGTATTTGATTGATCTATCAGCATATTTAAGAGAGATATTCGCTGGTTCAATATTTCTTATACCCAATTTCTGAGCAAGTGAATACGACATCAAATTTATATTTGCTCTTCAGTCACACAAAACATTATCCAATGAAAAGTTTCCAATTTGACAAGGTATAGAAAAACTCCCTGGATCCTGAAATTTATGTGGGCGCTTATTCTGCAGCACAGCCGAGCACTCCTCATTCATTGTGACTTGCGTCAGATCATCAAGCTACCTTTGGTTTTTCAACAAGTCTTTCAGAATTCTGCCATAATTCGGCATCTGAGCTAAAGCATCTGCAAAAGGTATGATAATATATAGTTTCTTGAAAATTTCAAGAAACTTTTTAAATTGATGATCAAATAATAATTGCTTAGCTCGCTGAGGAAAGGGGAGGCTAGAAACATCTACATCAACATTACTTTCAAATTTTGAAGTCTTACCTTTCTTACCTGCCATCTCGGAATTTTTAGCACCACATGTATCCTCCTTGGATTCTGAAGTTTTTGCCCTCTCCATAATCTTCTCTTTGTCTCTATTCTCTGACTCCTCCTTTTGTGACCATGTCACTACCATAATCGCGTTCACATCCCGATGATTTTTCTCAATGTTTCTTGGTAGTGATCCGGATTCTCTTGTCTACATTTGGGTTGCTATCTGAGCCATCTGAGTCTTCAAATTTTTCAACATTGCTTCGTGATTCTGCAGCCGAGTCTAAATGCCAGCTACATACTTCATCATGATCTCTTCGAAACTCGGCTTCTTCTCCACCGGCTTGGATGTGTTTGCTGTGGGATCTCAAGTTTCCTTGAGAAATTCGGGTGATTTTCCAGCAAGGATTGTAGGTGTTTCTATAGGGATTGTATGGCTGTCTCCCTTGATTTCCCATAAATTTTGCTGCATCAATTTCAAACACATTTTGTTCTTCGATCTGCTGCAATTGTACTTGATTTTTCAGAGCTGTCTGCATAAGATGCATTTGATGTGTGAGAGCATCAATTTTAGCATTCAGCGCTGTCAGTGCGTCGACCTCTAGAACTCCAACTTTATTCTCCTTTTTCAAATCCGGCCATCCCATATTACTCTCTGCCATGTTACCAATAATCTCCCAAGCGTCTGCTGGTGTCTTCCTAAATAGGACTCCATTGGCTGCAGCATCTAGCCTGGATCGTACCGACTGGTCGGCTCCATTGTAGAACGTTTGAGTCTGTTGACTCTGAGTGAGATTATGCTGAGGACACATCCTCAAAATCTTCTAAAATCTGGTTCCTGCATGTAAGGACTCTTCCTCATTTTTCTTGAAAGAAATAATGTCAAAAAATAACTTCGCCATCTTCGTAGGAGGAAAATACAAGTTCAAAAAAGTTTGGACAAGGCCGGTCCAAGTAGTAATAGTGCCCGCAGGTAGATCATCCAGCCATTCAAGAGCATCGCCTTGTAGAGAGAATGATAATAACCACAGTCGCGCTGCATCAGATTTCACCCCATTGAACTTGAAAGTATCATAGATAGACATCAAACGCTCCAGATGAGCGTAGGGGTCTTCCAAAGATGTACCCCCGAATCCTGCTTAAAGCTGAATCATCTGCATGATAGAAGGCTTTAACTCAAAGTTGTTTGCCTCAATAGTAGGGCGAACTATGCTAGATCCATAGCCTTCAACTGGTGGACGAATAAGATCAAGAATATTTATGTTATCCGCCATTTCTTCTTCTGTTTCAGATTCTGACTTAAGCTCAAGATTGATAGCTCGCCTAGCTACCGAATTCTGTTGAGCGTGCGTTTGATCTCTAAATCAAGCGGTACGAGATCCTTAGACGATCGAATACTATGCATGCACAACAAGAAGTACCTTTAAAATACAAGGAAAAGAAAAAATTTCAGAACTTAAAATAACTAATAAAGCGAAATAAAGTCTAGTCTCAAGTAAAATAACAATTTTGATATCACTATCTGATATGAATCTAGAAAGCGCTCGAATATTCATATTGTTCCAAGATTTCATCCATGATTTACATTCGACAGTTGAAGGGTTTGGAATTCATGAGAATCAAGTTGGAGAGCATGGGAGCCAGGTTGGAATGCCTGGAACTCGAGTTGGAGGACTAAACTTATTTGGAGACTTGAAATACATCGAAATCCAATTTTCACCGTTCATAATGTATTATAGGATGTTATAAAGCTACAATTAAAATTTCAGCTCGATCCAACGGCTAAAATTTGAGATATGATTTTTGCAAGGAAAATACGTTCAGTTTCAAACCAACTTCGGACCAGCCTGGACCTAGGCACAGACCTAGGCACGGGGTCCGTGCACCTGAAGCTTGTCATCGTCAATTTTAAGCTCAAATCGCCGTTGGCACACGGACCTATGTCTGGACCCTTATCCAGGTTCCGTGGGCGGATTTGTGATATTTTTTGATATTATTCCTATTTTTTTGAGTCTTTTAAGCCTATTAGGAAACTTTTGGTGATATATTTTGATATCTTTTGCATTATTTTGCGTTATATTTTATTTTTCATTGTAAAATTTAAATACTTTGTTTATTTTCATTAATAATAATTCAGATTCAGTTTATACAAACATTATTAAAATTCTCTCTAGAATTTTATTCAAAGCTTTGCTTGGCTTTTCAAATCAAACTTTTTCACAGTTTAATTACTTGGAAACTTTTGTCAATTGATTCTCACTGAAGATTGTCAGATACAAGTTATCTGAAGGTTTTCTTTGGTTTCGATTTTCGTGATTTTTGTTGTTAATCGTTTCGTCGATTATAGGTGGAAATCCAAAATTCTATCAATTTTACTTGTTTCAAAGATTGGGAAAAACTATTTGGTTCTTTTGATTATTGGTTAGAGGGTGCGATTTAATTTATAATTGTGTTTGCTAATCTTACTCATCAAGATTCATATCATTTGGTATCAAAGCTAAAGGTTTCACTGATTCAAGTAAGTCGTATCTTTCTATTTGTTCTTCTTATCTATTCTTCGCTCTTTTTATCTGTTCTTCGTATTTTTCATTCTTCGTTCTTCGTTCTTCATTCTTCATTCTTCATTCTGTCAATCTTGTTTCCCAAGTTTCGTGTCTTGTGCTAAAATTTATTAAAAAAATCAAAAAAAAATGAAAAAAATAAAAAAAATCAAAAATTTTGTTCAAAAAAAAAAGGAAAGACCAAAAGCTTTAGATAAAAAGAGAGAAGCAAAATAACTTGTGAAAAATTTCTTGTGTCTTGTGAGTGTTGGGTACCAAGTTTATTTTAATCTGCATAAAGTCAATTCCTTGTTTTTGTGCAATCCATGTGAGTCGATTGACAAGTGTTTACAAGTTTTGAACTTGTGAGTTTGATATTTAAAATCACAAAGTATAAGCTATTACATATTATTTTGAGTGAAAAAAGGAGTGTTTGAGAAATTTCTTTGGAGTGACTTGTGAGAATTTGGGTGAGGATATTTTATTACTAATTTTTTTCTTGCAGGTACAATGTTTGAAAGGAGATTCTATGGGTATGATAGTAGTAGGGGAGAGAGAAGAGTTGATGGATATGGAGATGAAAGGAGATATGATGAAGGAGATAGGAGATATTTTTATTATTATTTAGATTGGTTTAAGAAAAATAGGATTCCTTCGTTCGATGGATATTCAAATTCAGAGTCATATTTGAGTTTGGAGAAAATGATAAAGTTTATATTTGAAGGTCGTGATTTTTTTGAAGCTAAGAAGGTTAAACTTGTATTAAAAAAGTTTACCAACTATGCTTGCACTTGGTGGGATAGATTAGATGAGAATAGGAAAAGACGTGGAATGAGTCCTATTTCTACATGAGATGAGATGAAGAGAGCTATGCGGAAACGTTTTTCTCCTAATCAATGGTAGCGCTTAGTCGCGTCACGCCCAAATTACCCAACTCAATTAGATAACCACGAAAAATGTAGTAGTGTGAGTAGGGATCGTTCCCACGAGGAAAGGTAAATTTAATGTGTTCTAACCAACTTAAAGGGGATTTTTGAGTTTTGGATTAACTACTGAAAATTAAACAATTAAAAATTACTAAAACCACTAGCATGCAATAACGAAAATTAAACTGGAAAAAATCAATAAGAGATGAGACTTGGTATTGGTCGACTACACCCTTGATATTCATTCATTCAATCATCGATTCCCTAAAAATAATTAATCCTATTAAATATTCGTCATAGAAAACCAAATTCTTGTTTCACCTTAAGTTTAGCTAATTAGAAAACAGCATTCTAAATTAACCCTTACCAATAAATTAACCAAGATTCCAGAAATCTAGATTTAAATTTACGGTAGCATTCAAACTAGTGAAACTGACGAATCTAAAGAACACAACACCAGTAGTTGTATTTAGCCTAGTCAATAGTGACCCTACGATTCAATAAATTCAACAGAAGAAAATATCAAACGTAGTTGCTTCACAAATTAGATGATTCAAACAATTACGGATTTGAATTATAATTTAGCTATAGTTTGCAAAACAATATTCTAAGATGACCAATCCTAAAATCTCGCATACAAACATGAAATAATAGAGATCAAACATTGATACTTAATAAGAATTAAACACTGCAATTCGTATCTCATGAATAAACTATATCAAGGTTTCGTCTCCCTCAACCAAGTATAAAAGTTAGCTACAATGATTCATAAAGAAACTCAAGAAAAATTCAAAGAAGAGGAGAAAACTGGAGAGAAAATTAAAAAGAATAAAACCTAGCCGCCTTAGAGGTTGTCCAAAATCTGATAATAATCCCCCAAAAACGGAATTAAAAGCCTAATAAAGTCTAGAGTCCAAAATAAAAGAGTTTCCAAAATTATAAAATCCTTCCCAACAGCCTTGCGCGCTCGAGCGCTGGAGTACAGCCGCTCGATCGCTCAATAATATGCAATTCTCTGTTTTTCAAACTTCTTGGCCGCTCGATCGCTCAAGTTCATCCGCTCGAGCGCCCAAAAATCTCCGATTTTCTACCTCCCTTTTCTTCAACTTTGACACCTCCAACACATTAAACCCGGAAATATGTTATGAAGCTAAATGCATGCAAATTACAAAACTAAGATAAAACAAGAGCAAAAGCAAATGAATGCATGCAAAATACTAACAAAATAACATCAAAATATGCAAACAAAACACGACTATCAATCACTGTGAAGCTTCAAAACGTGAACATCAAGGTACATCTAAACATTCAAATTCTAGTACCTTTGATATTTCATTCTTATGGTGTCATAGAAAAGATAAGCATGATATGAGCCAATGTTTTAAGGAGGCTATGATGAAAGTAGTGGATTCTCGTGTAGAGATTGAATCTAATGTTGTCGTCTAGGTTGAATCAAAAGTTGAATTTGAGTCAAGAATTGAGGATGAAACTTCATTGATTTATGATGTGAGTGCTGAAATTTGTGCAGTGAAAGGTAAATGGATTGATGAAAAATCTTCTATTGTACATGTTGTGATTGATAGTGGTGTTTGTGTTGACAAATGTGAAGTGGTAGGTGAGTGCGTAGGTGTTGAAGAGTCATCTAATATTTTTATGGTAGGTGAGAGTCCTATAGATGTTCATAGTGGGACTAGTAATTTGTTGGATGAGTCTTGTAATATTGCTATTCAATTGAGTCCAAAAGAATTTCTTAAGGATCAATTGAAATTTGGAAATTTGAGTGATATGGCTGAAAAAAAGAGTTATGAAAAAAGTGAGATAGCCATGGAAAAATAAAAAGAAAAATAAAATTTGGAGGCCGAAAAAAAGAGTGTACGAATCAGTGAGATGGTCTTTGAGGTAAAAAAAAAAAAAAAGAAAAGAAAAAGAGAGAAAAGAGACCAAAAAAGAAAATATTATTGTCCAAAATTGTGAGGATGAAAATTTTGTTCAAATGAATAAGATCCCTAAAGTACTTATGTGCAAAGAGGTTTTATCTCATTGTGATGATACAGCCAGTTCAATCCCAAGCATCTTTATTTTTTCTTTGTAGGTTATAGGAGATATATTGATGAGAAAGAAAAGGGGATTCGATGTTGAAAGAGTCAACATGTTTGATCCATGTGAGGTTAAGCACACACGAGGTGAACTTGAATGTTTGAGAGTTGTTCCATTTGAAAGGTTTGATTTAACTTCTAATGTCAAATACCAATCAAATTCCAACTTTCAAAGGTATGAACTTAACTCTAAATTTCTTGGATTTAACTACTTTGTTGAAAGATTTGAGAATGTACTACATATGAATTATGTTTTAAATTCAAATCTTGATATTAAGTTGTCTAAATCTTGGCATGTTAAGAAATTGAGTTATTTGGTTTGTGTTGATGTGAGTCAATTGTGCATGAATAGTATAGGTGGTAAGTCTCATTTTCTTGAGTGGCTAGTGATAACTTTTGGGCTAGATAATGTGCGTAATACTTTCATGAGATTGATGAGTTCTGTTTTTCATGCATCTATGGGAAACTTTGTTGTGGTATACTTTGATTATATTTTAGTATATTGCAAAATTTTGAATGGCCATGTTGAACATTTGATACTAGTGTTATCTACACATAGTGAAAGGGATTTTTATGAAAATTTAAAAGTGTGTATTGTGCACAAGAGAACTTGTTGTATTGTTTTATGATGTGCGTCCTCAAGGAAAGAGAGTTCTTGATGGAAAGTTGATCAAGTACCAACGAGATAAGGAAAATGTGGTAGTTACTACACTATCACCAAGGTATGAGTTCTTATCTCTTTTGGTTACAAGGTTCTTATGGTTTGAAAATGTTAATGAATTGCATGAATGGGTTATTGATTTTGAGGAAGCGTTTGAAAAATACTTGTGCAGTGCTAATGATGAATTTTATGTGAGCAAGTATTTGTTTAAAGAAAATAAGTTTTTCTTTATATGTTTGTCATTGCATGATTTGTTTGATGAAAGAACATGTGTGTTGAGTTTGAAGAGTAACTTTGAGAAATCCAAATTGGTGAACATAATGGATGAATATTTTTTGTGGTTTCATATGAAGAGATAAGTTGAGTGGAATTTTGTGAGGCACATTGCATGTGAATTGTTTCTTATTCTTAAAAAACAATGGTTGTATTTAACTATGAATTTTGTGTTAGAGTTAACTAGGTCTAAGAAGGGGAGGAACTTGATTTTTTTTAATTCTTAATGGAATATTAATCATGTTTTTGCATGCTAATGATGTTGAGGTGTTTAATTTGTGCATGAGAAATTTCGTGAGTCTTGATATGGTTTTGAGTGAGCAATGTACATTAATGCATGTGAAAAATAATTTTAAAGTTTCTAATTCTTGCATGGTTTTTGTAGATAATTGAAAATATTTGAGGACAAATCTTTTTGAAGAAGGGGAGTTTTATATGAATCTATAAAGAGCTCAAAGATTCATGTTGTTCCAAGATTTTCTCCGTGATTTACATTCGACAATTGAAGGATTTGGAATTCATGAGAATCAAGTTGGAGAACATGGGAGCCAAGTTGGAATTCATGGAACTCGAGTTGGAGGACTGGAATTATTTGGAGACTTTAGAGACATACAAATCCAATCTCCACCGTTCATAATGTATTTCGGATGTTATAAAGCTACAATTAAAATTTCAGCTCGATCAGACGGCTAGAACTCGAGATTTGATTTTTTCAAGAAAATACTTTCAGTTTCAAACCAACTTCGGACCAGCCCTGCACCTAGACACGGACCTAGGCACGGGGTCCGTGCATCTGAAGCTCGTCATCGTCAATTTTAAGTTCGAATTGCCATGGGCACATGGACCTATGTCCGGACCCTTATCCAGGGTCCGTGCACACACACAGTGCGGCATGTTTGTGCTTGTTTCGGCGGATTTGTGATATTTTTTGATTTTATTCCTATTTTTTTGAGTCTTTTAAGCCTATTAGGATACTTTTGGTGATATCTTTTGCATTTATTTGCATTATATTTTATTTTTGATTGTAAACTATAAATACTTTGTGAAAGAGTGGGTGCCCGGTGAGCCAACTTGTGGCTAAGAGCTTTGATGACTCTTTGTATAAACAATCTTTTGTTTAATATTATTTACACTTTTATTAATGGCAATGACTTTGTCTTTCTTCATATTGTGATATTGTGATATACTATTGTTGTTTTGATAAAGACCTTGAATATACTATAGTGTATGTAAGATGTGGTAGAACATGGAGATGTCTATCATGAAACACATCTTATAGTCACTGTATATTCTAAACTGTTCCTAGTCGATTGAGCCGTCCGATAATAAGGATAAGGATCGCTCGAGTTTGAGACTAGCATTTGCGATGCAGAGTACCACGTTTCATTGGTAAGGAACATAGAGATGTTCGAAGCATGCAAATGGATATTCATATGATGAATGATCGAACTACCCTATCCGGACTTTCCAAGTGGTTATCACTTATCGAGTGGATAAAGTCCGCGGTTTTGGTTGTACACCATTAGTCCTTACTACTTGAGACATCATTGAGACTCTATATGCTAGTACTGTGCTTTGACTCATTTACCGACTCTATTGGGGTCATCAGGTGTCGGGATTGGGTACAGTTACAACACATATAGGAGTCGATGCTTTGTTGTCAAGGATTCACCACATACTTGCGAGTGTGGATATCCTATGCGATCTGAGGATATTAGTGTGACGAATCTCTGGCCAGAGTACATGATGTGATTTAAGAAATGGTTTCTTAGTAGCACATGCGATGTCACTATTTGATCTTCAAGATGTATTGCATAGTTATCGAATCTCGAGCGACTCTCGATATACCAATGGTTGTTGATTCGATCGGGATATTTGGATGAAGGGACCGTACTGTACGCTAACCAAAATCTACTGGTTCTTGTAGGCACTATCAGTGATACCTAGGGAATCATGGGGCGATGTTGCTAGGCGCTCATACCATGATTCGATGGGCAAGTCGGAAATTGTTGTTCCGAGTCACAAGGAGTTGTGAGCCCACGGCTAGCTGTATCCCTGAACCATTGAGGGTCACACAGTGTAATGGATTTTTAATCCCCGTTGAGATAGTTAAATTTAAAGAGTTAAATTTAATGAACGAAGAAGTTGGACTTCTTATTTAAGAGTAGAGGAGTAAGATTTCCTAAAATGACATAGGGATGGCCATTTTTGGAAATCACTGAATTCGGATTCAGAAAAATTTATCTTGACTTTAAAAGGTGCAGAAATGGTTTCTGTGCACATTGGTGAAATCGGTTTATCAATCGGAGTCACGATGAATTTTATATTAATTTCTGAACATGCGGGCTTTGCTTGTCGGGCTTGAACTTATGACTAATGGGCCCTAAGCTGTTAGTGGCCTACATTATAAATAAGTTATTGCAGTACAGAAATTACACACAACAAGGTCACAATTTTCGAAAACCTAAGTATTTTTCTAACAAGTGTGGCCGCCCCCCTCCCTGTCTACTCGAGAAAAATCCAGCCTATGATTTTGAATTACAGTCTGGTTTAACGGATCAAATTCGTTAATCTCTTCGTAGAAACTTCTGATAGATTTTCTAGTGCAATCTATCAGAGGGATTAAATATCTATTCGTGGACCTGATTGAAGAACAGTTCGTCCATCAGTTCCAGGGATATACAACAAGAGCAGAGAAATCTGTTGGTGTCCAAAATCTCGATTCGAGATTAAAGGTAAAAATTTTATAATTGTTATTTAATTTTTACACACACAATTTAATCGTAAAGTTTTGATACCGAATATGGAATCGTTCCATATAAAATTTTTAAACTTCCGCTGCACCGGGTATCAATTCTGATTGATCTGATCGCCGTGTTCTCCAACAGTGGTATCAGAGACAGGTTGCTCAGATCAAGCGATTAAATTATTCGATTGTACAAAAAATTTTTAGGCCTCGGTTTTTGAAACAAAATAAATATTTTAAAAATAAAAATATTTTTTCGGGCAAAAACCCGGGCAGCGATTGGATCGCTGCCCGGGGCAGGGGCGGCGCACGGCGCTGCCCAGGGCAGCGATCGTCACTGCCCTAGGGGCAGCCGGGCTGCCCGGCCCGGGAACGTCCCGGGCGGCCCGCGGGAAAAATTATTTTTAATTTTTTTTAAATTAAATTTTAATATGTTAAAATTCTATTTTTGGTCCGATCGAAAATTGTTTTGATTGGTCCACGAGGCGTCGGATCAAATTGTTCGAGTCCGAAAATTTTAAAATTGATTTTTGGATAAATTTGAATTTTTGGAAAATTTAAATATTTTATCCGTTAAATTGAATTTTGAAATTAATTATTTTTGGTACAATTGATGATAAGATATGATCTTATGGATATATTGTGTAAAATATGATTTTATGTATAAAATTGGATTTTATAGATAAAATATGATTTTATTTGATAAAAAGATAAAATATGATTTTGTATGTAAAATAAGATTTTATATATGAAATATGATTTTATCCTTTTAAATTTAAACTGCCATTGCATGTTATCCAATAAATTAATTTGAATTAAATGTTATTAGATAAGGATGATCGATTGCCATGACAAATTTTGTAGGTGTATGTTAGGAATTTACATTTGTTTTATTGTTGTTGGTTTTATTAATGGGCCTGGTTTATGGCCCAATATGAATGTCATATGTAATAAAAGTGGGCTTGGTTTATGGCCCATTCCCACCCTTTAAAAATGTATCCCCTACTTGTCATTGTTATTTATTGTAAATACATTAGATTTAGTGGGAGATCAAGATTTGAAAATGGAGGTGGGCCCAGCAGACAATAAAGACAAAAGAAATGTAAATTGGAAGCAAATGTAATAGGATTGCATTGCATACTGCATATTACCTAGGATTGGACTAAGACTCGTGATTGGCAACCACGGGTCGATTAGAAATGGAATCGATCATCCTATATAATATGTGATATTATAGTTGTATGCATGTTTTAGACATAATTGTGTGAATCCGACAAGCATACAAAATTTTAAAAATGATGAGACAAATTTTTATAATTAAAAATCCCTCATTTTAAATATGATTTAAAATTGATATCAAGATAAATAAAGGAAATTTAAATTTGTTTAAATGTTCCTACCTTCCATCAACGATCAATGTATGAGATGCTACCCACGGATACGGTCCGTCTCATATTATTGGGGGGGCCCGTTCGTCGGAAAGCTGTACATTGGATCGACACATGTTGTAAGTTGGGTGGAACTCCCATGGGATCGGCTCATATTATTGGGGGATCCACATGGCGATCGTCCATCACAACTTAATATTGATGGGTCATCTTGACATGTCACAATAATCGGCGTCATATTATTGGGCCCTTATTGGACATGAGGTAAAAACGTGGAGGTTGCTTTGGAAGCAATTGGGCTCTACCTTTTGAAAATTATGGTTGGCTGATATTATTCGGGACTATAAGTTTGTCAATTGGACTCCATGTTCTCACTAAGGAAAACAGTTTCCCGTTTTCACTAGAGGGTAGTGAAATCGTTAAAATAGTGGGAGTGAGATTCATAAAATAAATTTCGCCTATTTTATGTCTTAGTAAATTGCTTAAACAATCACTGATATTTGTCTGTTTCTTTTCAGTATTTCATACGATGAATTCGCGTAATCCACTATTCTCGATCCTCGAACAAAATAAGTTGACTGGCGCAAACTATACGGAATGGTTCCGTAAGTTGAAGATTGTCTTGACTTCGGAGAAGATGCTCTACGTGTTAGAAAAATCTCCTCCGAAGGAAGCACCAGCTGACGTAAGTCCGGAGGAGTTAGCCAAGCTTGATACATGGTGGGACCATGATATCAAGACCAAATACTATATGCAAGCCTCGATGTCTGATGAACTCCAGAGGCGATTTGAGGACACCGTGAATGCTGCTGACATTCACGTTCAACTCAAGGAACTTTTTGGGGCTCAATCAAGGGCTGAAAGGTTCGCTACTGTAAAGGAGCTAATGACGTGTCGCATGCGTGAAGGGACTTCGGTCCGTGATCATGGGGTACGAGTGATTTGGCTCATACAGAAGTTGGTAACCCTTGATTTGGTGTTGGAGCATGAACTCAACGTGGACTTACTACTTCTGTCTCTTCCTTCTTCGTTTGACGGATTTGTGGTAAATTTCAATATGAACAAGATAGAGGCCTCCCTTGAAGAGATGGTTAATATGCTTGTGACATATGAATCCACATTAAAGAAGGATAAACCGGCTTTCTTGGTGGGCTCCTCTTCTTCTGCTAAGAAGGGGCCAAGTACAAAGGGTAAGAAACGTTCTGCCCCACCCAAGAAAATCGAACCCGAGAAGAAGTACAAGACAAAGGCTTCAAACATGGAAAAATCCAAGGATGTTTGTCATTACTGCAAGAAGCCCGGTCATTGGAAGCGTAACTGCAAGGAATATCTAGAGCAGTTGCGAACTGCGAAGGGTATGTTCTATATTGAAATAAATATTTCACTTAATACTACTTCTTGGGTATTGGATACCGGATGTGGATCTCACATTTGCAATGATTTGCAGGTGATGACAAGAAGTCGCAGGCTTAGGATGGGTGAGACCCAGCTGAGGCTCGGAAATGGTTCTAGAGTTGAAGCAAAAGCCGTGGGAGATGTTTATTTAATTTTGCAGAATGGTTTTAAGTTACTTTTAAGAGATGTTTTATTTGTTCCGGATTTGATTAAAAACATTATTTCTGTTTCTATGCTTGATAGAGATGGTTATTCTTGCAATTTTGTGAATGAGATTTGCAATATTTACAAGAATGAATGTTTAATTGGAAATGGACAACTTGAAAACGATCTATACAACTTAAAACTAAAAGACGTTCCAATAAATTATGTTGATAAACCGGCAACAACAAACAAAAGGAAAATCGATAGCCAAAACCCGGCAAACCTTTGGCACGCTAGGCTAGGTCATATTTCCTCAAGGAGGATGAACAAGCTAGTGGGAGAGGGCATGTTTGATATGTCTGATATTAACTCTCTACCTACTTGTGAATCCTGCCTAAAAGGAAAAATGACTAAATCTCCTTTTAAGGGAAACCTGAACGTAGTCAAAATCTGTTGGATTTGATCCATACAGATGTTTGTGGTCCATTTAGAGTTGGGACTCAATATGGCCACACCTACTTCATTACCTTTACTGATGATTATTCAAGGTATGGGTATTTATATTTAATGAAATATAAGTCTGAAGCATTTGAAAAGTTCAAAGAATTCAAGGCTGAAATAGAAAACAAGCTAGGTAAAAGTATTAAAGCACTTCGATCGGATCGAGGTGGAGAATACTTGAGTACCGAGTTTTTGGACTATCTAAAAGAGAATGGGATTCTCTCTCAGTGGACTCCTCCTATGACACCACAGCTTAATGGTGTATCGGAGCGTCGTAATTGAACTTTGTTGGACATGGTTCGGTCCATGATGAGCTTCACTGAGCTTCCACCTTCGTTTTGGGGCTATGCGCTTGAAACGGCGGTATTGTTGTTGAGCAACGTCCACACTAAAGCAGTGGACAAAACACCATACGAGTTATGGAATGGCAAAGCTCCTAAGTATTCGTACTTGAGGATTTGGGGATGTCCTGCTTACGTGAAGCGGACAGTGGGAGATAAGTTGGATAGTCGATCCAGCTTATGTTATTTTGTAGGGTATCCGAAGAATTCAATCGGATATTATTTCTATTATCCTGTTGAAACAAAGGTGTTTGTTTCAAGGAATGCCACCTTCTTGGAGAAGGAGTTCTTATTGGATAAGAAAGGCGAGATGATGGAACTCGAAGAAATTCGAGAAGAACCCGAAATACAAAATAACGATCCTACACCTCAGGAACCATTGCTGGACACGCCTATACCTAGAAGATCCGAGAGGACTTCTAGACCTCCTATTCGATATGGTCTTCTTCTTGAAGGGGATCAAGATGAACCCGATGTTGGATGTGATCCAAGGAACTTCAAGGAAGCAATTTCTGATGCGGATTCAAATTTATGGCTTGAAGCTATGCAGTCGGAAATAGATTCGATGCATACAAACCAATTTTGGTCTCTAGTAGATCCTCCCGATGGAATTGTTCCAATAGGGTGTAAATGGATCTACAAGAGAAAGCTTGGGCCTGATGGTAAGGTATTGACCTACAAGGCGCGATTGGTGGCAAAAGGTTATACTCAAAGACAAGGAGTTGACTATGATGAAACCTTTTCACCAGTTGCAATGTTCAAGTCCATAAGAATCCTTATTGCCATAGCTGCATGGTATGACTATGAGATATGGCAAATGGATGTGAAGACTGCTTTTTTTTAATGGAGACATTAAGGAAGAAATCTATATGAAGCAGCCTGAGGGGTTCACATCCATGGGAAGCGAGCATAAGGTATGCAAGCTTCAGAGATCAATTTATGGTCTAAAACAAGCATCAAGAAGTTGGAACCGGAAATTTGATGAAACAATAAAAGATTTTGGTTTCATCAAGAATCCGGATGAACCATGCGTGTACAAGAAAGTAGTTAAGGATGCTGTGACATTCTTAGTACTTTATGTTGATGACATCCTACTCATTGGGAATGATGTAGGGATGTTGCAGTCAACAAAGATATGGTTATCAGGTAGATTCTCGATGAAGGATTTGGGTGAGGCATCCTATATTCTAGGGATACAGATCTATAGAGATAGATCTAAGAGAATGATAGGACTCACTCAGTCAACCTACATCGACACCATATTGAAACGGTTTTCAATGGATGGGTCCAAGAGAGGACATCTACCCATGTGTCATGGAGTTTTTCTATCCAAGTCTATGTGTCCCAAGACTGATGAAGAGATAGAGAAAATGACACATGTACCATATGCGTCAGCCATAGGTAGTATCATGTATGGGATGATATCTACCAGACCGGATGTAGCATTTGCTCTGAGTGTCACGAGCAGATATCAAGCAAATCCCAGTCAAATGCATTGGAAAGCCGTGAAGGACATTCTTAAGTACTTACGAAGGACTAAGAATATGTTCATGGTATATGGAGGAAGAGAACTAAAATTGGAAGGCTATACCGACTCTAGCTTCCAAAGTGACGTGGATGACTCGAAGTCAACCTCTGGATTTGTGTTCATGCTCAATGGCGGTGCTGTCTCTTGGAAGAGTTCCAAGCAGGACATCACAGCGGATTCCACCACTGAAGCAGAATACATTGCAGCATCAGCTGCTGCTAAAGAGGCTGTTTGGATGAGGAATTTCGTCCAAGAGTTGGCCGTCATTCCTGAAGTTGTTGGTCCAGTCCCGGTGTACTGTGACAACACGGGTGCCGTTGCTCAGGCAAAGGAACCAAGGTCTCATCAAAGATCCAAACACGTACTGAGGAAATACCACATCATCCGGGAGATCGTGGAAAGAGGAGACATCACTGTCGAAAGAGTGGCCTCTGCAGACAATATCGCTGATCCACTTACTAAGCCCTTGTCAGGACCATTATTTGACAAACATCGCGAAGCAATGGGTCTACGTAGTATGACTAGTTGGCTATAGGGCAAGTGGGAGATTGAAAGAGTGGGTGCCCGGTGAGCCAACTTGTGGCTAAGGGCTTTGATGACTCTTTGTATAAACAATCTTTTGTTTAATATTATTTACACTTTTATTAATGGCAATGACTTTGTCTTTCTTCATATTGTGATATTGTGATATACTATTGTTGCTTTGATAAAGACCTTGAATATACTATAGTGTATGTAAGATGTGGTAGAACATGGAGATGTCTATCATGAAACACATCTTATAGTCACTGTATATTCTAAACTGTTCCTAGTCGATTGAGCCGTCCGATAATAAGGATAAGGATCGCTCGAGTTTGAAACTAGCATTTGCGATGCAGAGTACCACGTTTCATTGGTAAGGAACATAGAGATGTTCGAAGCATGCAAATGGATATTCATATGATGAATGATCGAACTACCCTATCCGGACTTTCCAAGTGGTTATCACTTATCGAGTGGATAAAGTCCGCGGTTTTGGTTGTACACCATTAGTCCTTACTACTTGAGACATCATTGAGACTCTATATGCTAGTACTGTGCTTTGACTCGTTTACCGACTCTATTGGGGTCATCAGGTGTCGGGATTGGGTACAGTTACAACACATATAGGAGTCGATGCTTTGTTGTCAAGGATTCACCACATACTTGCGAGTGTGGATATCCTATGCGATCTGAGGAGATATTAGTGTGACGAATCTCTGGCCAGAGTACATGATGTGATTTAAGAAATGGTTTCTTAGTAGCACATGCGATGTCACTATTTGATCTTCAAGATGTATTGCATAGTTATCGAATCTCGAGCGACTCTCGATATACCAATGGTTGTTGATTCGATCGGGATATTTGGATTAAGGGACCGTACAGTACGCTAACCAAAATCTACTGGTTCTTGTAGGCACTATCAGTGATACCTAGGGAATCATGGGGCGATGTTGCTAGGCGCTCATACCATGATTCGATGGACAAGTCGGAAATTGTTGTTCCGAGTCACAAGGAGTTGTGAGCCCACGGCTAGCTGTATCCCTGAACCATTGAGGGTCACATAGTGTAATGGATTTTTAATCCCCGTTGAGATAGTTAAATTTAAAGAGTTAAATTTAATGAACGAAGAAGTTGGACTTCTTATTTAAGAGTAGAGGAGTAAGATTTCCTAAAATGACATAG
Organism: Henckelia pumila; assembly: GCF_033568475.1. Taxonomy (NCBI): domain Eukaryota; kingdom Viridiplantae; phylum Streptophyta; class Magnoliopsida; order Lamiales; family Gesneriaceae; genus Henckelia; species Henckelia pumila. Next base: position 128,299,951 of record NC_133122.1, on the reverse strand, counting down.
GGATGGCCATTTTTGGAAATCACTGAATTCGGATTCAGAAAAATTTATCTTGACTTTAAAAGGTGCAGAAATGGTTTCTGTGCACATTGGTGAAATCGGTTTATCAATCGGAGTCACGATGAATTTTATATTAATTTTTGAACATGCGGGCTTTGCTTGTCGGGCTTGAACTTATGACTAATGGGCCCTAAACTGTTAGTGGCCTACATTATAAATAAGTTATTGCAGTACAGAAATTACACACAACAAGGTCACAATTTTCGAAAACCTAAGTATTTTTCTAACAAGTGTGGCCGCCCCCCTCCCTGTCTACTCGAGAAAAATCCAGCCTATGATTTTGAATTACAGTCTGGTTTAACGGATCAAATTCGTTAATCTCTTCGTAGAAACTTCTGATAGATTTTCTAGTGCAATCTATCAGAGGGATTAAATATCTATTCGTGGACCTGATTGAAGAACAGTTCGTCCATCAGTTCCAGGGATATACAACAAGAGCAGAGAAATCTGTTGGTGTCCAAAATCTCGATTCGAGATTAAAGGTAAAAATTTTATAATTGTTATTTAATTTTTACACACACAATTTAATCATAAAGTTTTGATACCCAATATGGAATCGTTCCATATAAAATTTTTAAACTTCCGCTGCACCGGGTATCAATTCTGATTGATCTGATCGCCGTGTTCTCCAACACTTTGTTTATTTTCATTAATAATAATTCAGATTCAGTTTATACAAACATTATTGAAATTCTCTCTAAATTTTATTCAAAGATTTGCTTTGGCTTTTCAAATCAAACTTTTTCACAGTTTAATTACTTGAAAACGTTTGTCAATTGATTTCCACTGAAGATTGTCAGATACAAGTTATCTGAAGGTTTTCTTTGGTTTCGATTGTCGTGATTTGCTAATGTTACTCATCAAGATTCATATCACTATCAGTCCCCGGCAATGGCGCCAAAAACTTGACCGACCAATTCGGTATTAAATAAATTATACTAGCAAGCGTACTAGGTCAAATAATAATAAGTGGAATTTGAGTCCAAGTGTCGAATCCTCAGGGACTTATATTTTGTAACTACCAAAATATAATTATTCTAACTTAATCTAGACCATTCAATAAAAGTGATTTTTTTTTAAAATTAAATTATCAATGAAATAAATTAAAATAAAGATGCAGCAATACTTTTAAGGTTTGATTCAATGACGAGAAATTCGATCAAGAACACACGTAGGTACCGAACAAAACATGCAACAAGTAGTAAATTCCGGATCCAGATTAAATCTTAACTTACGGGGAATTCTCCTAAATTATTTAATAGTCTATTTATAGAACAGTTAAACCTAATCAAATATTTACGGATTAATTATTTCTAGTTAATTCTAATCAAATTCAAACGCATTAAGGACTTATAAAAAATTAGTTTTTACCCAAAGCCGCACAATGAAATCGAATACTATTTCTAGTCAATTTAACATTGTGTTGATTATATGAGTGATCAAAATCAATTCCTAACCTATCAACTCAGAATCAATTAACATACAAGAAAATAATTGGCCAGATCATTCACAAGACAAATTTAAGTCCAAAAATCAATAACATTAAAATAAAATCTGAAAATCCCTAACAAACATTCAAGTCTTCAACATAAATTTGTTCGGCCCAATCACGTGACCTTGATCGAAAGTAAACTAGATACTACTCAAAAGTAAACATAATCCAAAATCAAGTTTTCAATCAACAACTAGAATCAAAATCAAAAATAAGAAGAGAAGAAGAAGAAGAAGAATGAAGAAAATCTTCAATCCGAATGTGATATAGCCACCTCCCTTGTGATTGATTGCGTCTGGAACCCTTATTCTGATGATTGAAGACCTATTTATATGCCCCAAATCTTCACAAGATAGATTCCTTCTCGAACAAGAATTTCCCAAAATAAAAAACTTGTACGCCTTTCTCGCTCGGGCGCATGAACATGCGCTCGAGCGAGACATGTTCTGTTCGAGTATAATTTTTTTTTTCTTTTCTTGCTCGGGCGCATGAACATGCGCTTGAGCGAGAATTCTTCTGGACTTGTTCTTCATATGCAGCATTCGCTCGGGTGCATGAACATGCGCTCGATCGAGACTTCCTCTGTTTTGATTTTTCAATTTTTGCCTTTTTTTCCAACTTTTCTGCAAATAAACCAAAGGGAATGTTATGTAGACACAATGCATGAAATATGATTAAAACTCACAAAAACATAAGTAACACAACACAAATGCTTGCAAATTAACAACAAAATGACACCAAAAATATACATACAAAACAATGTTATCAACTACTACAACCATTTAATCACTAATTCTGGATTTGGGTCACTACACATGGAATACATCGTGAATACTGGACAAATACGGCGGCAATGCAAATTGGTAAGCCAAATCTCCAATGCTTTCCAAAATCTCAAATGGACCAATAAATCTCGAAGATAGTTTTCCCTTGAGACCTAATATCAAAATTCTGCGAAACGGTGAGACTCTCACGAATACCTTCTCGCCCACCTCAAACTACAAAGGTCTATCTTGGTATTCGCATAATTGTCCTGACGATCCAGTGCAGTTCTGATACGCCTCTTGATCTGATCAACTATGTCCGCAGACTGCTACACTAACTCTGGTCCTTCTACTTGTTGTTCCCCCACTTCTTCCCAAAACAGTGTAGTACAACAACATCGCCCGTACAACGCCTCAAAATGTGCCATCCCAATACTGCGGTGGTAGTTGTTGTTGTACGCAAACTCGACCAATGGAAAATGATCTTTCCAAGTTGGACCAAAATCCATAGTAAAAGCTCTAAGAATATCCACAAGAATAAAAATAGTGCGTTCTGTCTGTCCGTCTGTCTCTGGGTGGTACGCAGTACTCCAACTGAGAGTAGTGCCCCGAGCACGCTGAAAACTCTCACAAAATCTAGGAGTAAACTAGGGTCTCTATCGCTGACAATGGTCACTGGTACACCATGTTATCATACAATCTCCTGAATGTACAAACGAGCCATTAGATCAGCAGTATAATCTCGGTTATAAGGAAGTAAATGTGCTAACTTGGTGAGTCGATCTACCACAACCCAGATAGCATCACAGTTGTAAGGTCCAAAAGTCCACTAGCTCGATCACGAAAATTTTAGATGATTTATGCATGTTATTCATGATATTTAATTGTTATGTGTAATATATATGATGCTATGTTATATCCGAGATTTACTGTGTTGCTAGCTGTCTAAAGTTTTCAGCTTTGGAATTTTTTGGATCAAAAAAACGAGACTAACCCTCGAATTAGTTAAGAAAATGTTTTATTTTTCATAAAAAAATTTAAAATTGATGCAGTGTATTTTGATTATTTGGGTGAAAGAATTTTTAAAAGTTTATTTGCAATTAATGGGCCGAACTAAGTCCATTAGTCACAAACTGAGTGAGCGTTTAAAGAAATCTATCATTTTCTTTTCTCACTTTTGAATGCCGCCTGTTTATCCCCATTCCCAAGTTTCACGTTCAAATTGTTCCAAATATTAGGGAAAGAGTTCTTCATATTTTCGAGGATAGATCGTTCTCTAGTCCAGGTTAAATCCAAACGTCAAAATCCAGGCAAGTTTTTTAACTTTTTAAAACCGTCATTCAAGAGTGTAGGTATTTTGATATGAAACCTAGATGTGAATGTTGTTTTTATGCATGATTTATGTGAAAAGTTTGAAGTATGATGTATAATCATGAAGCGTGATACGTTCCTGATGTCTTTGGTTAAAGTTTATTGAGATTCAAGGGTTTAGATGTTTAAAGTTCAGAATTTTTGGTGTGGGTATATGTTAGATGTGAAGTTTTGATTTAAATTTATGCACTACAACAAAAATCCAATTACACTACACCTAAAAGACAACGGTTTTAAATAAAACTATTATTGTTTAGCTTTTAACAATGGTTTTAATGAAACCATTGTCTATGACTGGTTTTTTTGTTTCCAAAGACAACGGTTTTCCAAAAACTATTGCCTTTTTGCTTATATTTTGTTTCAAAGACAACGGTTTTTATAAACCATTTCATATGAGCGTTCTTTTTGTGCACAAAGACAACGGTTTTTTAAAAACCGTTGTCTTTGTGCGTTTTTTTTATGATTTTTATATCAACAACAATGGACTTTGGTTTGTTTTTAAAAATGTTGTCTAGTTTATTGTCACGTACTTTATTTAACTCAATTGTTTCTCTCTCTCGACTCCAATGTCGTATTCCTTCTTTATTTTCTCACTTTTTATTTTCCTCCACAATTTCTAGCACTTTGACCGCCGCTAGCTCCGCCGTCGGTTGTCCATTTTCAAAACCGAGATCAGTTCCAGAATCCTCTCAAAGAGGGCTATCCGTTACTACCAATTTTCTTAAGTTTTATGCTTGTTTCGTCGGACCTATTTTTTTAGCCGCCGCCCGCCCGCCGCCCCTACTGTCGCAGACCGCCTCCTAGACTAGGATAAAGGTTGTTTATGTTATTTGGAGATCTATTTCAAAGCCTTGAGTTATATTGCAAAAATTAGGGTTTTGAATTTCGGGAGTTTTGATTAATTCTAATTGTATGATTGATATATGTTTAATTGTTGGTTATAGATTCTATATTTGAGCTGATTGAAGGTATCGATAAAATTTTGAATTTTTTGGAAATTATTTTTGATTTTATCAGTTGGTTTTTGTGGATAGAATCGATTTGCTTTGACTCGTTCTGTTCCATATTCTTTCTTGATTGTTGTGCCTTTCCTATAAGATTGTCTTGGAAAAGATTAGACTCGAGCACAAACAATATGCTGCCCCAGCCATAGCTGCTGGAATGGCGATATTGTAGAACTCACAAGGGCAAAAAACAATGCTAAATAGCTCAATCACATAGGGGAAGTGTTCATTCGTGTATTTACAGTCTGCGCATGTCATATTCAATCATTTACATTTGTTCCCGTTCTGTTATGTCAATCCCGTTCACTCTACAAGCGATCCATCGAACCATGTTTGGCTGAATAAGTCATTACTTTGAAAATGCTAACTTTCCGTTCTAGTTATAGTTGTTTTATTTCCCGTTCTATCTTTTTTGTATTTGAGATAAAATAGGAGCTTGCCAAGTGTTGGCTAAATTATGTATGTGAGAGGAATTGAATGTTGAAAAATGGCTTATGGCCAGAACTATGCTCTAGTGGTAAGTTCATTTTTTTTTTATTCTTTGTTTTACATCCATTGTTTTTTGTATCTTCATATTTTTGATAAGTGCAATTTATGCACTTAATTTGCTTATAATTTGACTTGACTTTTGTGATGTATCAAGCGGATTTTATGCGTATTTGTTGTTGTTTTTGTGAGATGCAAGGAATGGAGGAAAAGTACCGAGAAGAGGCGGAAGAATGAATTACGGAGCTGTAAGTTTACAAAATTACTAGAGCTGCTAGAGACATCCATATCTATTCTCCGCCGTTCAAATTGAATTTTAGGATGTTTTAAAGTTGCTGTCCAAATTTTTGCTCGATCCGATGACTAGAACTCGACTTATGAATTTTTAAAGAATTCTGTGCAAAAGAAAGGTTGCAGTAGCACCTAGGCACCATTCTGAAGCGCCTAGGTGCTTATTCTGTTCGAAAGAAAAAATAATACAAAAGGGCAACGCCCCCGAGCCTCTTTCCTAGAGCCTCCGCACCGTTCTGTGCGAGAAGTGTGCAGATTTTTGAGTTTTTAAAATACATGATTTGTCGAGCTTTATTTGGCCGGCTTTATGGACATATAAAAAGGACTTCAAGGACACAATAGACACTACAAGAAAAACGCTAAAAGACAACGGATTTTATCTGTTGTCGTAGGGGGTCTAAAACCGTTGTAACTGATGGTGTTGTCAAAACTGCGCACCTACGACAACGGATAAAATCCGTTGTCTTTTCCCTCAAAGACAACGAATTTGTGTCTACGACAACGGATTTTATCCGTTGTCGTTGCCCTAAAATACAACGGATTTTATCCGTTGTCTTTGAGAAGAACGGCAATGGATAAATCCGTTGTCGTTGGGGTGCAGTTTTGACAACACCATAGTTACAACGGTTTTAGACCCTCTACGACAACGGATTTTATCCGTTGTCGTTTTTTGTATAAAAAACAAAAAAAAAATAATTTTTTTATATAAATTCTAATATTATAAATAATCCAAAATTTAAAATTTCATAAATAAAATTTAATATACAATTTTTTTAATATTACAAATCACTCGAAATTAAAATTCTAATTCAATACACAATGCAAATCGAAGTATCTGACGTCTTGCCTCATTACAGCCTTCAAACCTCTTGTTGTCAATCTCTGGAACAACACAAATCCAAGAAAAAGACAAAAAAAATTTGTCAACTTAGCCAGATTATGTATTGAAAATCTAGAAACAATGAAACTAATTAATGTCACTGTAAAGAAAAAAAAATTTTGACATATATTTTGCATCTCGCAATATCCCAGAATACAGTAGAGAATTAACTTGGATAAATACTTAATCTGTACCAATTAACTAAATAACAAGGGGACACTAAAATCTGGGTCCACCCCTTGGTAAAAACTATGCACATAATGACAGAACAAGGCAGCACATGTAAACTAAAGTACTCAAGTCAAACAAAATATAACAAAACTCGAGATTTCCTTTGCCTGATGGATTGTCAAAGTGATGCAATAACATAAGAATAAACACTAAAAACCCATCAAAAAAGGGAGAAAATGAATTGAAGTTGACTGAAACATGTGGGTTACTCGCATTATTATCTACCAAGTGAATCCAAGTGTAGTGACCCTTACCCGGATCACCTACTAAACAGAACTTAGGCATGCAATTAACTTAATTAAACAGATATCAGAATAAAACTGCGGAAACCATAAACATTATACAATCCCAAGTAAAGAAATCTGTAATTAATCCAATAATATACAACCAAATCGAATAGTTGTATAACCCCAAACAACAGTAATAAAACCTAAGCGAAGCTCCAGCCGGCCAACCGCTGACTAGCCCCTCCTGTATCCACCCTCCTCATCCAATCGCAAACCTGCCCCATGGAATAGGGTGTCCAGAAAAATACAGAGTACGAGACGTGAGCATAAAACGCTCAGTGCGAGAGTATGAGTATACATGCATGCAAAGTGAACTCCCTATAGACTCGAGGTCAAGGATCAGATAACAGAGACAGACCGGGCCCTGGTATGTAGCACGCTGTGCCGTCGCTTCAGGAGGTGGCTCCCATACCGAGATAACCGTGGATACGCCGGACCCAAATCGATGGAAGTCCATCCACTAACAGGATAGGGTACAACCCTACTAACAGACATCTCGAAAGAGATACAGCAAGATGCAAATGAATGCAGCATAATATCATGGCATATAAATCATGCAGTCACATAATACATGTATACTCAGTCAGGATATCTCGAACAGTAATTTCGTACCTCAAAACAGTGCAAGCTCTACCAACTCTAGGTCCACGCCTATAGTCTGCTCTATACTGCCAAATGATACTACTATCATTAAAGTGCTCTAAAAACCTTAACTAAGCTATTGCATACTCCTAAATATTTATAGGAAGCAAAAGCTATACCTTCGTCCGTCGTTAGCCCTTTGATGTCGATGCCTCCAGAACTTGGGCACAACTCCGCTACGACTACCGAACGCCTCGCCGACCTCCGGACCAAGCCTAAGAAGACTAGAACAGCTCCAAAAGGACTAGAATGGAAAGGAGAACTCGAAATTGGCAAATGAAAGTGAAGTCTCGGCCTTCTATTTATAGACAACGATCGGAACTTCCGATCCTTGATCGGAACGTCCGAACCTCGATCGGAACGTCCGATCCTGCCATCGGAGCTTCCGAAGATCCTGATCTGCCACGTGTCAAAATATCACTTGTTGACTCCGGATAGGGGTGATCGGAGCTTCCGGTCCTGATCGGAGCTTCCGATATCGCCACACGTCATGCCTGACGTAATATCGATCGGAACTTCCGATCCTGTTTGGAGCTTCCGATCCTGATCGGAGCTTCCGAACTCACCTTCGGAGCTTCCAAACTCTACCCAAGTAATTATGATTAATTCCTTAATTATTGATTTTGGTCACGGGCTACTACATTCTCCCCCACTTAAGATATTTCGTCCTCAAAATCAGATCTTAAGTACCGAATGCAAAAATACAAAAATCAGAAACATTCTTTATTCAAATCAAACGTTTACAGAGTTTGCAACTGAATACAACTTAAAGAATGAAATCAAAACAACTCAGGATGGTCTTTACGCATCATGTACTCGAGCTCCCAAGTAGCTTCCTCAGTGCCTCGGTGCTGCCACTGAACTAAAACCAAAGGAATGACTTTGTTCCGTAAAACCTTATCCTTATAATCCAGGATACGAAGAGGTTTCTCAACATAAGTCAAATCCTTGTCTACCTGAACCTCAGACCGCTACAGAATATGAGATTCATCCGCCACATACCGTCGCAACAGAGATACGTGGAACACGTCGTGAATACTGGATAGATGCGGTGGCAAAGCTAGTCGATAAGCCAAATCGCCAATGCTCTCCAAGATCTCAAACGGACCGATAAATCTGGGAGACAACTTGCCCTTAAGGCCAAATCTGAGAATCTTGCGGAAAGGTGACACTCCCAGAAACACTTTCTCCAAGACCTCAAACTGCAAAGGCCTACGCTTGATATTAGCATAGTTGGCCTGACGATCCTGTGCATTCTTAATGCGTTTCTTGATCTGATCAACAATGTCTATCGCCTGCTGGATAAACTCCGGTCCCTCAGCCTGTCTCTCCCCCACTTCTTCCCAGAAGAGTGGAGTACGACAACGTCGCCCATACAACGCCTCAAAAGGTGCCATCCCAATACTAGTGCGATAGCTGTTGTTGTAAGCGAACTCGATCAGCGGCAAATGATCCTGCCAGGCTGAACCAAAATCCATGACGCACGCTCTAAGCATATCCTCTAACGTACGGATAGTGCGCTCTGACTGACCATCAGTCTCCGGATGATAGGCTGTACTCAGATTGAGAGTAGTACCCATCGCACGCTGAACACTCCCCCAGAATCTAGAAGTAAACCTGGGGTCCCGATCGCTGACAATGCTCACAGGCACTCCATGAAGTCGGACGATCTCCTGAATGTACATCCGTGTCATGCGATCCACAGAGTACTCTCGGCTATAGGCAATGAAATGCGCTGACTTGGTGAGTCGGTCCACCACAACCCAGATAGCATCACAGTTCCTCGGGGATACCGGCAAATGGGTCACAAAGTCCATTGTGATAAATTCCCATTTCCATTCAGGAATAGGCAGACTGTGAAGCAATCCTCCAGGTCGTCGGTGCTCTGCCTTGACCTGTTGACACACCAAACATCTCGAAACAAACTGATAAACACTGCGTTTCATTCCCTTCCACCAGAAAAGAGTACGGAGATCCTTGTACATCTTGTTGCTACCAGGATGAATACTCAACTTAGTGCGATGCGCCTGAGACAAAATCTCCTCTCGCAACTCTTCATCATGCGGAATCACAAGCCTACCAGACAAACACAGAAAGCCATCTGACTGATAATGAAATCCAGACGAGCTACCCTTGTTAGCTAGACGAGCTAAACGCTGGGTCTTCAAATCAGACATCTGAGCATCTCGGATCCGCGAATACAAGGTTGGCTCAGATAATATCGCAAACATCTGGATACTCTGCATACCTTTCTTATGCTTGAAGGTATAACCTGAAGTACAACAGTCACTGATCGCACTAGACATCGAACAAGTCTGAAGTGCGGATAGTCGCACCTTGCGACTCAAAGCATCAGCGGTGAGATTAGCAGCTCCCGGATGGTACTTAATCTCGAAATCATAGTCCTTAAGCAAATCCATCCAACGTCTCTGCCTCATGTTCAACTCCGCCTGAGTGAACAAATACTTGAGACTCTTATGGTCGGTGAAGATCTAAAATTTCTCGCCATACAGATAATGACGCCAGATCTTCAAAGCGAACACAATGGCTGCTAACTCCAAATCATGGACTGGGTAGTTGTCTTCGTGAAGCTTCAGCTGTCTAGAAGCGTATGCGATCACATGCCCATTCTGAGTCAGGACACAACCTAACCCCTGAAGAGAAGCATCCGTGTAAACTACATACCCTCCAGATCCTGATGGTAATGCCAACACCGGCGCAGAAGTCAACCGCCGTCGAAGCTCACGGAAATTCTCCTCACACTCGGAGGACCACTCAAAATCCACACCCTTGCGGGTAAGCTGCGTCAACGGTCGAGCTAACTGAGAGAAGTTCAGAATGAAGCGACGATAATACCCTGCTAGACCCAGAAAACTACGGATCTCAGCAACTGTCGTCGGACGCGACCAATTAAGTACTGCTTCAATCTTGCTCGGATCAACAGAAATCCCCTCCCTGGATATGATATGGCCAAGAAAGACCACTCTATCCATCCAGAACTCACACTTGCTCAGCTTGGCGTACAATTTCTCATCTCGAAGAGTCTGCAGTACCAACCGCAAGTGAGAAACATGCTCTTCCATGTTACGCGAATACACCAAGATGTCGTCAATGAAGACCACGACAAACTTGTCCAAATACTCCATGAAGACACGGTTCATCAGATCCATGAATATAGCCGGCGCATTAGTCAAACCAAATGGCATCACTAGGAACTCGTAATGCCCATAGCGAGTACGGAATGCAGTCTTGGCTACGTCCTGATCACGGACTCTCAACTGATGATACCCAGATCTCAAGTCAATCTTGGAGTAAACTGACGTGCCCTGCAGCTGGTCAAACAAGTCATCAATACGAGGCAACGGATACTTGTTCTTCACAGTGACTCGATTCAGCTGCCGATAGTCAATGCACAGCCGCATCGACCCATCCTTCTTCTTCACGAAGAGAACAGGAGCTCCCTAAGGAGATACACTAGGACGAATGTACTCCTTGTCCAAAAGATCCTGTAGCTGATTCTTCAACTCACGCATCTCTGACGGAGCCAGACGATACGGTGCTCTAGAAATAGGCGAAGTACCCGGCATCAACTCTATGCCAAACTCGACTTCCCTAGCAGGAGAAAAACCCGGAATCTCATCAGGAAATACATCTGGAAATTCATCCACAACAGGAATGCTCTCTATCCCAATATTCTCAGCGGACAAATCAACTACATAGATAAGGTAGCCTTCCCCGCCAGACTCCAGAGCTCGACAGGCTCTCAAAGCTGATACCAAAGGCATCGGGGGTCGCGCTCCCTCACCATAGAAAAACCAGCTCTCACTCCCTTCCGGATGAAAGCATACTAATCTCTGATAGCAGTCCACTAAAGCTCGATAGGTAGTCAACATATCTATTCCCAGAATGCAATCAAAGTCGTCCATCGCCAGGACCATGAGATTCGCTAACAGAATGTTCCCTTCGAACTCTAAAGGGCAACCCGTCACTAGACGCTTAGCCAAAGAGGATTGGCCCGTCGGAGTAGAAACATACATCACTACGTCTAGTGCAATGCATGGTAACTTATGCCTCTTAACAAAACGTGCAGAAATGAAGGAATGAGATGCACCAGTGTCAATAAGTACAAGAGCAGGTATACCATAAAGCAGAAATGTACCTGCGATGACTTTCTCATTCTCCTCCACAGCCTGATCATGTCTCAGGGCGAACACCTGGCCAGAAGCTCGTGGCCTCAAATGGGAACTCCCAGCAGACTGTCCCTGCGACCTCTGCTGAACGGTGGCCTGAGAACCCGATCCTGAACCAGAACCAGAACCGCCTCCCCCAGACTGTGGACAATCCCTCCGGATATGACCAGTCTCTCCACAACGGAAACAAGCTCCAGAATCTCTGCGACACTTGTCGGATGGATGGTTCTTCCCACAGTGATCACACTTGTCCTTCTTACCGTAACGGACAACACCTCCAGAACCAGAGGAAGAAGAAGATCTAGACTTCTTGAAAGTTTGGGCACGGGGACCCAAAGAACTAGCAGGCCTCGACTGAGGGAAAGACCTGTTCCGCCGAATGCTGTCCTCCGCCTGGTGACAACGGCTCACCAAACCCTCGTAGGACATGTCGTCGCCAACCGCCACACGGTAATGGATCTCAGGGTTAAGGCCCTGAAGGAACAGATTATACTTCATCTCTGAGCTATCAGCAATCTCGGGGCAATAGGATAGCAGATCAAAGAACCTCTGCTGATACTCATCAATAGACATGGCTCCCTGTCGCAGACTCAGTAGCTCGCCTGCCTTCGACTGACGGAGTGCAGGAGGAAAATACCGCTTTTGGAAAGCTGTGCGGAACTCGGCCCAGGTGGCCACTCCTCTCGCCGCAACAAAAGGTGCAGAAGTAAACCTCCACCACCTGCGCGCACGCCCATCCAGAAGATAGCCAAGGGTCTCCACCTTCTGATCCTCGGTGCATTGGAAAGTCTGAAAAGTCATCTCCATGCGGTCTAACCAGTTCTCTGCATCCTCCGGAGACTCACCTCCAACTAAGGGCTTAGGACCCATAGCTAAGAATCGACGCACAGTGAAACGCTCGTCGTCATGGTGACGATGACGCCGTTCTCGACGAGGCTCCCGGTCGGCATCACCCCAACGCCCACCAACACTGCCATGAGAACTCCGGTCGTCACGATTTGACATCTACAAAAATACCTCAAGATGAGACTAAATCCCAATAATTCTTTTGCATGCTCTGATACCATAAATGTAGTGAGCCTTACCCGGATCACCAACTAAACAGAACTTAGGCATGCAATTAACTTAATTAAATAGATATCAGAATAAAACTGCGGAAACCAGAAACATTATACAATCCCAAGTAAAGAAATCTGTAATTAATCCAATAATATACAACCAAATCAAATAGCTGTATAAACCCAAACAACAGTAATAAAACCTATACGAAGCTCCTGCCGGCCAACCGCTGACTAGCCCCTCCTGGATCCACCCTCCTCGTCCAATCGCAAACCTGCCCCATGGAATAGGGTGTCCAAAAAAATACAGAGTACGAGACGTGAGCATAAAACGCTCAGTGCGAGAGTATGAGTATACATGCATGCAAAGTGAACTCCCTATAGACTCGAGGTCAAGGATCAGATAACAGAGACAGACCGGGCCCTGGTATGTAGCACGCTGTGCCGTCGCTTCAGGAGGTGGCTCCCATACCAAGATAACCGTGGATACGCCGGACCCAAATCGATGGAAGTCCATCCACTAACAGGATAGGGTACAACCCTACTAACAGACATCTCGAAAGAGATACAGCAAGATGCAAATGAATGCAGCATAATATCATGGAATATAAATCATGCAGTCACATAATACATGTATACTCAGTCAGGATATCTCGAACAGTAATTTCGTACCTCAAAACAGTGCAAGCTCTACCAACTCTAGGTCCACGCCTATAGTCTGCTCTATACTGCCAAATGATACTACTATCATTAAAGTGCTCTAAAAACCTTAACTAAGCTATTGCATACTCCTAAATATTTATAGAAAGCAAAAGCTATACCTTCGTCCGTCGTTAGCCCTTTGATGTCGATGCCTCCAGAACTTGGGCACAACTCCGCTACGACTACCGAATGCCTCGCCGACCTCCGGACCAAGCCTAAGAAGACTAGAACAGCTCCAAAAGGACTAGAATGGAAAGGAAAACTCGGAATTGGCAAATGAAAGTGAAGTCTCGGCCTTCTATTTATAGACAATGATCGGAACTTCCGATCCTTGATCGGAATGTCCGAACCTCGATCGGAACGTCCGATCCTGCCATCGGAGCTTCCGAAGATCCTGATCTGCCACGTGTCAAAATATCACTTGTTGACTCCGGATAGGGGTGATCGGAGCTTCCGGTCCTGATCGGAGCTTCCGATCTCGCCACACGTCATGCCTGACGTAATATCGATCGGAGCTTCCGATCCTGTTCGGAGCTTCCGATCCTGATCGGAGCTTTCGAACTCACCTTCGAGCTTCCGAACTCTACCTAAGTAATTATGATTAATTCCTTAATTACTGATTTTGGTTACGGGCTACTACACCAAGAATATGACATGAATTGAAGTTGACATTGTTGGCAGGCCCTCTAAATATTTCATGAAGAGGTAAACAAGTGTGTGTTCATACCACTAAGTGGGCTAAGGCAACAGGATTGTCGGTAAGGAATTTAACGGCTAGAGTCATGGCCGTGGGCACTGTCTCCTCTCCGGGAATCATCATCTCGATTATGTTCCCTCCAATGAAGTCGAATGGTAGTCGATGCTGCTGCGTCTCTTCTAATTCTCCAAGCTAATGTATTAGAGCATCGATCACATCGACTGGAGGCTTCTCGTTTCCATCTGTTTTCTCCAGAGAAATTTTTCTCTTTTCTATAATTTTATTCACCATTTCTAGCAATCTCTTCTTGGCCTATGGCAAAAAGAAAGAATTTTTAACAACGCTAAAAAATATAGAGTTCTTTGATCATTTAATTCCAGACCTAATCAAAGGATGGAGGCCGTTACATGAAATTTTGTCCAACTTGTAGATGTATTCAAACCATAAATAGCCAACCTAAAAGTTAGATGATGCAAAAAATCAAATAACAATCAAGTGACAAATAAAGACAAAATAAAGAACAAATCAATTTCTTACAATCCAGGCGGTTGTAACGATGAATGCTTTGATTGTGAATATTCGTTTTGTCTCAGTCTCGTCCAATTTCTCCATCCATTTTCAACCTATAAGAGAGATAATTTGAAACTTAAAGGTCACGAGAACAAAACTCAAGTAACTAAGCATTATATATATACAAACTCGAAAATCGATGAAAAAGTGGAAAGTGATGAGGGAAAAAGTAAAGTAAACATATAAAAATTCATACACAATAGAAGATATATAAGAAGTGCCGCAACCCCTAGATGTTTGATAACTTCGATCTGCTAAAATTAACTTCCAACACCAGTCACATTCATGATTCCATTAATCACTTGCTACTCCGTATATCATATCCTTCTCCGTATATCATATCCTTCTCCATGGAAATTCGATTAAGTTTACTGAAATAACGCGAAACTAGAAAAAGCATACCTCCTTTTTGATTTTGATGCACAGAAGAGCAAAGAGACAACGTAAAACCGAAACCCTTGCTGGGAGCACATAATTCGATAACAGGGTTCACGCATATTCAGACTTCAGTAGAACCATAAATATTTTTAAATTATCATCAAAGTAATAAACTTAGGAGTATAATTAACCAATTTCAGACAAATAAAGTGGACAAAAAGCTTAAGTACATAAATAAAAGTCTCCTGCTTGCAGCAAATTAATCAAAAAACATTGGACGAGCAGACTCTAAAAATATAATCAACGGCAGAAACACCTCAAAATACAACCATCAAATACATTAAGAACCAATATTACAAACCCAGACACCTCAAAATCAAGAATAACATGTAAGAAAGAAAGTTGACCAAAACATTGTTCTTCTACGCTCTGCTCTCTTTTTTCTTTTGCTTCTAGCTAGCTTCAAAGCACATAATTGAAACTCCATGAATTGCAAATTGAAGATAGATTCAGTTATTAACTGAGAGTAATTAGGACTGAATCCACTACATATATCCAAAGACAACAAAAAACAACTATAGATCCTCAAAAAACAGTTGAAGAAAAAATTAAAATACGAACAAAAAAGCTAATAGACAATATGACAAAACAAAGGAAAAGGAAATAAGACATGCAGCTGATATAATCATTAAGCAATAGCACAAAACAGTGCCATTTATGATAATCAAGAACACGTGATTGTCAACCTTAGGTCAGATGCAGAAAGTGATAGCTTAAAGAAACTGAGTACCAGCTGTTTAGCGATTGCTTGAACTTGTTCTTCTGGAAGGCACTTGTCATCCTAAAGAATTTCAAAAAGCTCACCCTGCAAAAAAAAATATTAATCACACAACTTTCATTTTCCCCTGACAGTGCGCAGGATGTGTTCATCAAATAGCTCATATAACCACAAAGCCTTGTAGCAAAATAATTGATGGAATGGAGATAATTGGAAAGTGAAGTGGTATTTACTTGTGCGAATTCAGTGACAACACAAAACTCTTGTGGGCTCTCGAATGAGTCCAGCATTGCTATAATATTTTCATGCTTCAACTTCCTAAGAATCTGAAGAGCTCCAAACCAGTTAAAGTTAGCAAATGGCCACGTACAAAACACCACAAACTTTAAAGTATTACTTAAATACAATAATGCAAACATAAAATTACATGCACTTAAGTCTGCTAATAGAAGGCAATCAACAATAGAAAAAAGAATGAGAATAAATAGTATGATAAATACCTCAATATCCTGTTTTTCCGTGTTTAGGGATAAATTTCATAGCAACCGTCTGTCAAATTATTGGCATAAACCAGAGTAAGAATAGATAAATAGATTTAAACCAGTGCAACAATTATATAATAAATATAAAATAAACAAATAGATAATACCTGGCCAGTGAACTTCCGCCTTCCTTTGTAAACTTTACCAAACGAGCCCTCTCCCACGAGCTCTATTACATGATAATTCTCGACACCCATTTTTGCTGATTCTGACGACAATATACTACAATCTAAAAAAATACCACGCATCAGGAAGTAAGACCCAAAACCTTAACCCAGATTACATCAACGAGTGAGTAGTTTCAATCAATTTAAGATAAAACCTAAACCAAAAAAAAAAGAAAAAAGAAGAAGAACGAGAATCTAAAAAATCAACAGAAGTGATGGGATCAAACTCAGATCTGAGATGGGATCGACCAAGGCCCTCAACGTAAAAGTTCGATCCAGGATTCCGAACGTCGATCTGGACAAGAGGGGAAAGAGATTCCATTTACCGACCTGTTCCCGGCGTTTGATCGGCGACTAGGGCACCGGATTTGCTGGGTCGAAGGGGCGAGAGGCGACGGGTTGGGCTACGCTTGGGCTTCTCTTTTCTTTTCTTTTCTTTTTGAATTGTGTAGGTATATATGTATATAGGTATATATGTATATGTAATGTGTGTTTAAAAAAAAGCTATAAAAAAATCCCAAAGACTACGGATAAAAAAGAAAGTTGTCTTAAGCTACCTAAAACAATAAAAAAAGAAAACGGTTAATAAAAACCGTTGTGGTAGACAATTCAAAAATCCGCTCACAGACAACGGTTAATAAAAACCGTTGTTGTAGGCCACAAAAAACAAGCTCATAGACAACGGTTTTTAAAAACCATTGTCTTTGATTAAAAACCGTTGTCTTATTTCAGTAAAAAATGACCAACAACAACGGATTTAATATAAACCGTTGTTGAAAGCCAAAATACAACAGTTTTATGAAAAATCCGTTGTCTTTTAGGTGTTGTTAAAACCATATTTTGTTGTAGTGAGAGAGGGAAAAAGCCACACAAGAGCCGCACTAATCTAGAGAAAAAGAAGCGGCACCCAAACAATGCAACCACACACAACTACGCATTCAAGGAGGCTTGGGATACAGATTTGAGATGTGAGAGCGAACGACAAAGGATAATCGAATCACAAGACAGAGGGCATTCATTTGGGGACGGAGAATCAAATCTACTCTTTGATTTGTATTATCTGCCTTGATTTATTATGAGATTTTTGAATATGTCTATGTGTTTAATTATTTCATTATAAACTTATTAGTTATTTCTAGAGATTGACGGATCTTGATTTGAGTTTCATGTTTTGACTACTATTTTGTCTGCTATTATTTATTCTTAACAATTTATTTGTGTATTCATATTTTGATTGTATTTCAATTACTTGATCAATAATTCAATTGTTATATTTATTTGAAATCTGGCACTCGGGAGAGGAGATTTTGAATATGATCAGAGAAAAACACAATCTAGGATTTTTGTAGAGTTCGGGAGGCCTACAAGATCCTTTGAGGTCATTGAAAGAAAACCATAGAACTTAATTAAATTATTTTATTGTTTTATTTCTAATAGGGATATCGAAATTGCTATTAGAATAATAAAATTTACTCGGTACTGGAGAGAGGCAGTAAATAACACTTAAGGGTTATTGACATATAAATTGGAATAGATGATAATATCAATTGATATGATTTGCATGAATAAAAATTGAGTGAAATCTTATATCTAGAACCCGTCTCAGACCATGTACCCAAAGCTGTCCTTGAAATTCTGGTTCATTTAATTTAATTTATTTTATTGAATTTAAAACTTTGATTTTCTAAACAAATTTGAGATTATTTTAATTACAGTATTTAGTGTGAATATAAATTTTCAATCCTCGTGAGAATGATAATCTATTTATCATATATTAAAACTTGACAATTGTGCGCTTGCGAGCATAAAATTACACAACAATTTTCTAGCTCAGTTTTCTACTACTGCTACAGTTGTTTGTTGTTGCTCACTTTTCAAGTATAGCCTAGTGTTGTAGATTATTATGAAATTTTATCCATTTCGTATATCCTTGAATATACTTCACCACTGTTTTGGAGATGATTTTATTGAACTTAAATAATTTATCTAAACCTCCGTAAGGGGCATCATCATTGGCTTAGTCTCTTGTGAGCTGCCTGGTCCCCTTTAACGATGATTGATTAGACCGAATTTTGTTTAATGATAAAAAACATCAGATACTAGAACTGAAGAGCCGGGATACAAGCTTTTGCCTGGAGGTTCGACTGATGAAACCAGAATGCGTGTCAATGAAATTAAACCATCTAACGTAAAAAGTTTTTTTGCCCGGTAGTTTAAGACAAGAAGTAGTTTCCAAGACTTATTCACAAGTCTTTACAGGTTTTTTTTACAAACACTCACCCTCTTGGTTGTTCCGGGTTGTGTTATTTTTTCGTGTTATTTCGTTGATCTTTACTTTTTTGTTATCGCGCACTTGCACAAACGGGAATTCAGTCAAGGATTAATGCATTTTGGTGTGTTGGAGCAGATTAAACTTTTAGAATGGACCTCGAGTAATTTTTTTTTTGAAGTTCCTGCTTGGTCTACTCTGGACTCCTACACACACATACGCTCTTTGTCTGTGTGTGATTTTATGTGCAACTACACATGTCTGTATGTATGATTGGCTAAGGACTAGTCTTGAAAATTAATAAAGAAGGAGAAATTTTTGGCATAGGATGTGAAATTAATGACAAAAAATGTATACGAAGGCTAATAATATCCAAACTTGTGTCACTTGTTATCCGTAATATTCAAATGTATTTGAACTATTGTTTGTACTGATAGATTGACAAGTGCAATGGCAAACAACATTGCTGCTGGTGACATTGGAGGTAAATTAATTATGCTTCGATCATGTTGACTTGGATGTAAGGCATTTCTTGTGATTCTCTGTTATTTACCTTATTTGTCTTATCCAATGTAACATAGTTTTTAATCTATCACAGATTTTGTAAACGTCACTAACTATTTCTTATAATTAAACTAAATAAAATACGAATTTTTCAAAATTTCGGCATGACCTATCTATTTAAATCACAAACCATATGTCACAGACATCAAATTTTAAAGAAAAGCAAACAACATTAAATAAACTAGACCGAGAAAAGAACGAGAACCGGAGAAGAAATTCGACATTTCGAACAACAAAAGATTAAGAAAAAGACTTTAAATTGTTAAAATAAACTTTTGCGGAAGATTGGAATGGTTAGAGCGATGTGTCGTGTTCGCATCACAGTCCACTCGAAAGTCCTGCCCCGCAATATCGATGATAACTTATACATGCACCAAGTAGATGTAGTGAGCCTAGGGGCCCAACAAGAATATGGAAGAAATAACGAGGGTTTAAAAGTACATGCTTAATACTTAAAATACTTGTACTTAATATACATTGAAACTTACTCCGAAAAGTTGAATGATAAATGAGAATGAGATGTAATGCATGCAATGAACTCACACATTTAAACTTGAAAACTTTCTTAAACTTTACTTAATCTCATGTGTGAGACCTCGATTCTAAACCACTAATCTCGAATTAAACAACAAGTAAGCGAACAAGAATCCAAGAGTAAAACAATTCAAAGTTTTTTTTTTTTTATTTTTTTAAACGTCGCGCGCCCGCGCGAGTAACCAAGCTCGCGCGTGCGCGGGCTTCAACAACTGAGACCAACCAAAGGCTCGCGCCCGCGCGAGGTACCAAGCTCGCGCGCGCGCGGGCAAACAATTCAGAGGCCCAACGGAGGCCTCGCGCGCGCGCGAGGAACGCCTCGCCCGCGCGCGGAAGGCCTGGGCGAAAATGCTCAGGCTGCAGAAAAAAAAAGAAAGGATTCCGCGCTTGGTCCAACATGCCTTCAAATACATATGCAATAACAGGGTGTAGGGAAACATTCCATAACAAGTCATGCTTTCAGAAGGCCTAAAAACAACCAGAAGTCTAAAACGATACAACAACAACATACTTCGATTTTAGATTACAATTCGAATACAATCTAAGTTCGATTACAAAATTCGACTTCTAAAACAACAAGGCCTCACGTCTATCATCTCAACCACCTAGCCATGTGGCCTCTGACTCGGTCCTGCCCCACCTGTTGCCAAGTACACATACAAACAAAGACAACAGCCGGATAATCCGGTGAGAATAATATTCCCAGTAAAAAGAGACAACATGCAATAGCAGACAAGCATTCCAAACGAAATGCATCAACTTCCAAATAATCAATTAACAATCATGCAATTCCCCAAGCATATCTAAAACTCAATTCATATGCATAAATGCAATGCATGTCTTTAAAATCTGGGATTATCAAGTCGGATAATCAAAAGAGTTGCTGCTTTTGCTTTTGGGATCCCGAGGACGAGATCACGTAAACGACTCACCGACTCTCCCGATCGAGGTGGTGCTACGTATCTCCATCCTCTAGACTTTGGTGCGACTATAAGGAGTATGCTAGCACTAGGTGAAACGGCTACACCCAGGCCACTCACAATATAATCCCCAAAACGTCTATCATCAACAAGGGCCGTCCTGCCCGCTACTCAAATCAAGGATTCATGGCTCAAGATGAATGCAATGCAACATAACTCAATCAATTAAATTCAAGTAAAAGCAAATAACATGCAAGTATGTGATTCTTCGGAAAACTCGAATCAAGTCGGATTCGAGTCACACGTTCCATTCCAATCTAAGTCATCTTTTACCTCTTTTCAACAACGTCGATGCTCCAACCTGGAAACAACAACGATTCCTCAAACAAGATTCAATCAAACAGCCTCAATCGATAATAAGAGAATCGATACGATACCGGCTCCAATCTCCAAGTTGCACAAAGCTGAAATCTCGCAACTCCACTGGCCTAAAATCAATCTGTACAAGAAGTAATAAGGGCTCGAGATTAACATACAACTCAACAAAGGCTTGGCTCAACAATTCGAACCGATAAACAATCCAAAACTCAAACCGACGGCATAACGGCTATAATCTGATCAAACCGGAAATGCAGACAGCATAATATCAAGCCAAACAACTCATATCAATCAACATTCAACCAAAACAATCTAATTCCAACAAATCACAAAATCCCATTTTTCGAATAAACTTCCAAAATTCATAACAAATCCGAACGACGCACTATTTCGAAACTGACAGAGAATAAACGATCAGAACTCCGCCAAGAACAACATACTCCAAACTCAATCAATTCTAACGACATCCCAAAATTAGAAAGAACCTGATCGTAGAAAAACTTACGATAGAACGAAGCTCTCGCAGCCGTGATCGCTAATCTGCCTTCAGAAATAATTTCCAACGGTCGGATCGAGCTCGGGGAGAAATCTAAAAGCTTGAAATGGGTTTGAGGCATCTTCAATGGAGGGAGGAGGCGTGAGGGAGGAGATGAAGTGAAGGAAAAGAGTCAACACTTCCTTAAATATCTATTTAAGTCCAAATTTGCATTTTAGTCCCTCAAAAATCCAAAATTTGCAAAAAGGACCCTGATCAAAATCAAGTCGGCTCTTGAATTCTGGAATCTCCGATTATCTCAAATAAAGCCGATTAAGATAAAATCGGGGCGTTACAATTCTCCCCCTCTAAGAAAAGATTTCGTCCTCGAAATCAACACGATTCCAACACAAACTGTGACTCTCAAAACTACTCCTTTAAGTCCGTCAAACAAAAGTCGACTCCTATTCGTTGGAAAATCCTACTATGCTCAGTCTCACTTCGACTCATCTCTGGTTCCAAAACAAGTGACACAGAAAATCACCTGCAATCAATGGGAATCTTCTTCTATGCTTTCAAATCAGTTCCGTCTGCTAAAATAATTACTCCAACTCTTAAGATTAGAACAGATCACGAAAATTTCCTCATAAGATAATAGATAACAGATCTTCTAATCAATAAGATCGCTGCGAGCTTAAAGTCCAGATTCAGACATTGAGTCTCGAGCGTCTTCAGCTGTCTCGTGTCTAGACTATAGCACGATTCCTCTGAATAAGAATACATCTCAAAATCTCGATAAGAAGAAATCACTGATAGGCATAAACTCCGACATCAAATCATACAATCGAAGAAGGCCATTCGATCCAAAAGAATTCAGACATCGAAGAAAACATACAACTGCTATACGATTCTCAAAAGCTCTGAAAGATCAGTACAATTCTCATTCCAAAAAAAAATAAGAAATCAACGATAAGAATCCCAAATCTCAACTAATTCTTCTGAAAGATCCGGTTAACAGCAGTTAACAACACTACTGGAGTATTCATCAATTCGAATGATTCAACAATTAAAAGAGGCACGTTAAACATATACAGATTCTTCAATAAGAAGGCAAGAGATCCGCCAGTATCTAACAGTCCAATAAGAATAGGAAACTTAATATCGAACGTTACCTGATCTATCATTATCGGGTGCAGCCTGAGTCTGCGGATCCTCAGACAGAGCAAAAACTCGTGCCTGCTGTCTGGGAGGCTGTCTTGCATACTGATTACCTTCCTGAACATTCTGTTGCTGAGGTTGGAAAGAGTGGACAGTAGGTGCTTGCTGCTGAGGCTGAGCTGTCTGTCTCGGGAAAATTCCACTCTGAGCTTGCTGAGGAACACGCTGAGGACATGTTCTCGCAAAATGCCCCGCCTGGTTACAAATATGACAACTTCCAAAAATACCTCTACACTGATCACTGGAGTGACGACCTCCGCAGTTGGCACAAGACATGCCTGACTGTCCCGAACTCTGTCCCGATCCGTACTGCCTCGAACCACTCGAGCTCGAAGAACTGGTTCCGTGCTTCTTAAATTGCTTCCCCTTCGGGAGATAGTAATCCTTCCTGTTACCTCCACTTCTACCACCCTCAAAACTCGGTGGTTGGTTCTGAAACTGAAAGGATTGATTCTGGTAATGGAACGGTTGGTTTTGGTATTGAGAAGATTGTGCCTGAAACTGTCCTTGCTGCTGCTGAGGCACAAACTGATTTCCTCTCTGTCTCCACAAACCTGCTTCTGCTCCCTTTGCGTGATTCATGGCATCCGCAAAGTTGTTAGGCCTGTTGGTATTTACCAACGTGAAGACGTCGGGGTTCAAACCATTGATAAACTGATCTGCCTTAGCTTCTTCATCTCCGGCAATTAGCGGTGCAAAACGCAACAGACTATCGAACTTAGCCACGTACTCTTCAATGTTCAGATTCCCTTGCCTCAGGTTGGCAAACTCTGCTCCCTTATCTTTGCGATACGAGATAGGGAAAAATCGCTTATAAAATTCCGATTTGAAAAGAGTCCAAGTAACTTCCGTACCTCTATTCTCCATTGCTTTCTTCGTCATGATCCACCAACTCTTAGCAACCCCACGAAGCTGATGAATGACTAACCCGATTCGACGATCATCTGTGTAATCGATGGAATCGAACAACTGATCGATATCATCCAACCAACTCTCACAGTCAACTGGATTTTTTGAACCCATCAACAACGGCGGATTGAACGACTGAAATCTTTTCAGCAAGGTTTCCATAGGAGTCGCTGAAGCATCCAACTGATCAACCTCAGTGCTAGCTTGCTCAGTCGCAGGGATAACTGGTGGTGTGTTTCTGTTTATCACTCGACGAGGACCCATCTGATTATCAAAGGTTAGCACACGAGATATCTCAATCGCTACCATCAGTGCCCTTACAACCGCTTGGAATACCGAATACCAGTCGAGAACAGAAACAGTTATATCTCAAGTAGATCATGCTTTATTAATTTAAATCACACAACCATGTAATTCAAATAATGCTCAAACAATAAAGCATGCTCGCATGGAATTAAGTACACAATTAAATAATTCAAACACATGCGAGGAGTCATTGCACACAGACTCGATCTACCCCGCTCACTCTAGTTCGACCAAGAATCTTAACGCTCTGATACCACTTAATGTGAGACCTCGATTCTAAACCACAAATCTTGGATTAAACAACAAGTAAGCGAACAAGAATCCAAGAGTAAAACAATTCAAAGTTTTTTTTTTTTTTTTTAAACGCCACGCGCCAGCGCGAGGAACCAAGCTCGCGCGTGCGCGGGCTTCAACAACCGAGACCAACCAAAGGCTCGCGCCCGCGCGAGGTACCAAGCTCGCGCGCGGGCAAACAATTCAGAGGCCCAACGGAGGCCTCGCGCGTGCGCGAGGAATGCCTCGCCCGCGCGCGGAAGGCTTGGGCAGAAAATGCTCAGGCTGCAGAAAAAAAAGAAAGGATTCCGCGCTTGGTCCGACATGCCTTCAAATACATATGCAATAACAGGATGTAGGGAAACATTCCATAACAAGTCATGCTTTCAGAAGGCCTAAAAATAACCAGAAGTCTAAAACGATACAACAACAACATACTTCGATTTTAGATTACAATTCGAATACAATCTAAGTTCGATTATAAAATTCGACTTCTAAAACAACAAGGCCTCATGTCTATCATCTCAACCACCTAGCCATGTTGCCTCTGACTCGGTCCTGCCCCACCTGTTGCCAAGTACACATACAAACAAAGACAACAGCCGGATAATCCGGTGAGAATAATATTCCCAGTAAAAAGAGACAACATGCAATAGCAGACAAGCATTCCAAACGAAATGCATCAACTTCCAAATAATCAATTAACAATCATGCAATTCCCCAAGCATATCTAAAACTCAATTCATATGCATAAATGCAATGCATGTCTTTAAAATCTGGGATTATCAAGTCGGATAATCAAAAGAGTTGCTACTTTTGCTTTTGGGATCCCGAGGACGAGATCACGTAAACGACTCACCGACTCTCCCGATCGAGGTGGTGCTACGTATCTCCATCCTCTAGACTTTGGTGCGACTATAAGGAGTATGCTAGCACTAGGTGAAACGGCTACACCCAGGCCACTCACAATATAATCCCCAAAACGTCTATCATCAACAAGGGCCGTCCTGCCCGCTACTCAAATCAAGGATTCATGGCTCAAGATGAATGCAATGCAACATAACTCAATCAACTAAATTCAAGTAAAAGCAAATAACATGCAAGTATGTGATTCTTCGGAACACTCGAATCAAGTCGGATTCGAGTCACACGTTCCATTCCAATCTAAGTCATCTTTTACCTCTTTTCAACAACGTCGATGCTCCAACCTGGAAACAACAACGATTCCTCAAACAAGATTCAATCAAACAGCCTCAATCGATAATAAGAGAATCGATACGATACCGGCTCCAATCTCCAAGTTGCACAAAGCTGAAATCTCGCAACTCCACTGGCCTAAAATCAATCTGTACAAGAAGTAATAAGGGCTCGAGATTAACATACAACTCAACAAAGGCTTGGCTCAACAATTCGAACCGATAAACAATCCAAAACTCAAACCGACGGCATAACGGCTATAATCTGATCAAACCGGAAATGCAGACAGCATAATATCAAGCCAAACAACTCATATCAATCAACATTCAACCAAAACAATCTAATTCCAACAAATCACAAAATCCCATTTTTCGAATAAACTTCCAAAATTCATAACAAATCCGAACGACGCTCTATTTCGAAACTGATAGAGAATAAACGATCAGAACTCCGCCAAGAACAACATACTCCAAACTCAATCAATTCTAACGACATCCCAAAATTAGAAAGAACCTGATCGTAGAAAAACTTAAAATAGAACGAAGCTCTCGCAGTCGTGATCGCTAATCTGCCTTCAGAAATAATTTCCAACGGACGGATCGAGCTCGGGGAGAAATCTAAAAGCTTGAAATGGGTTTGAGGCGTCTTCAATGGAGGTAGGAGGCGTGAGGGAGGAGATGAAGTGAATGAAAAGAGTCAACACTTGCTTAAATATCTATTTAAGTCCAAATTTGCATTTTAGTCCCTCAAAAATCCAAAATTTGCAAAAAGGACCCTGATCAAAATCAAGTCGGCTCTTGAATTCTGGAATCTCCGATTATCTCAAATAAAGCCGATTAAGATAAAATCGGGGCGTTACATCATGTGTGACTGAAACTGAATATAAACGAAGTCGAGTCAAATTAGAACTGATCTACAACTGAAATTGAAACTGTAACTGTAACTGTAACTGTGAACTTAGATCCTTGAATTGTGACCCTGTGATTTCGATCATGATCATGGCAGCAGTGCACTATGTCACAAGGAGGTCAGGATATCACCCAGCCCAATCTTTCCATGTAATTGGTAAGGGAGGCCAAGATTTCTCTC
This sequence comes from Henckelia pumila, assembly GCF_033568475.1. Lineage (NCBI taxonomy): Eukaryota > Viridiplantae > Streptophyta > Magnoliopsida > Lamiales > Gesneriaceae > Henckelia > Henckelia pumila. Next base: position 128,273,232 of record NC_133122.1, on the reverse strand, counting down.
AACCCCACACATACACGTCAAATATTTGATAAGGTAGGCCAAAACGTCTCTCAGCCCCACACATACACGTCAGGTGGTAAGGTAGGTCAGAATGTCTCTCAACCCCACACATACACGTCATTTTTATAGTCACAACCAACTCACTTCGTTCAAAAATATTTTCTTTCTTCTTACTTGACTCGACTCAAAGATATGGCATCATTTATGAAAATAACTTTCTTTGAAAATATTTACTCGATTACTCGATTCACAAGTAAATGATGAAAGATGGTTGACAAGGATGATGATTTAGGTGGCAAACCATAGATAAGAATCTAGACTTTCCTTTTAGGCACTTAGGACGTATCCCGGGCAATCCACTTGCAAGACTTATACCTTACTTGATTCTTAACAAAAACTACTTTCGCTTGAAGACACGGTTTCCATGCACTCTATACTTAATTAAGAAGTCATCCTCGAGGTACAATTCTTATCCAATAATTTCTGAAAATTTAGTTTCCGGGCAGCAGCACTTAACATCAAAAATCCGGACCTTAACATTCGATAGCCTAGAACTCAACCAAACCTTAATCGAATTTATTCCCGCTTGAACCGAAATTTTCCTAACATCTTGGCCTAATTCCAGACCCGAGCCCTTGACCAAAACCCAAGTTTAACCTTGTTTTAAAAATTAAATTCCGGACAGTACCCACACCACCAGAATTCTGCTCATGCCCTTCCCACTAAGATCCCCTTCTAGACCTTCAACCAAAGTTCCTCTAAATTACAAGCCTATATTCTAACAACTTAACCAACCATAGCACCTTTCTACCCCACAAGGACAGCTCCCCAAGCCTAGCACGACTCGACGAGAACAGCCCCTGTAGCGACCCAACCCGGATCCACTACCTAATCTGAGTTAAGAGCATAATTAAGCATGCATTAAATAAATCGCTGCGAAAGACTTAAATAAAAGCATACCAGCAGAATACAACCGGTTAAAAAAATTCGATTATACAACCCAATCGAATAAATCAGCCTAAAGGGCAAAAACCAGCAGCTAATCCTGTGGTCTTCATTGGTCACTGGCTACTCTAAGCTCCTGATGTTCAATCCTCCACATACACCTGCCCCGTCAAATGGGGTGTCCAGATACACAAAAAATACTGCACGTGAGCTCTAAGCTCAATACGAAAGCACGGGTAAAACAAGGGTATCCATATCTGGGATAACTGTATACAAATGCTCTGTAATGACGCCTAGGACATGAGTGGTACAACCCGGGGAGCAAACCCTGCGTACACTGATCATTTCTAATGGACGTAGACCGTGTCTTCAAGATGCCAGTGCCGGCTAACCCGTCAGTCACGGGGCGCTCAACATCAACCGTCCGAACAGGGCTGAGCGGCCCTACATGGCTCATCTCAAAATATGGACAGACACAATATGATATGCACATGCTGCATAATAATATGACACACAAATGCAACATATAAGCATGCAAAACCCGCTAGCTATCTCACTTAGTACTTACGTACCTTATTACAGGCAGTCCTAACAGTCCCACTCTAGGTTCCAAGCCTATCATCAACTCTACAATGCAAATACCCATGCATCATTCAATATACTCTAAAAGCCTTAACTAAGCTATAAGATACTCCTAAATAATTTAAGGAGACCATAGCTATACCTGCGTCCGTCATCAGCCCGCTGATGGAAATTGCCTCAAAACTAGGCCACAGCTCCGCTACGATGCCTGAATCGCTATGCCACTTCCGGATTTCCCATAGGATGCCTAGAACTCCCTAGATCTGAGTTAGAAGGCTAAGGAATTGAGAGAGAAGATAGGAAAGGTGCGAATTGCAAATGAGCCTCAGATCCCATATTTATAGACGCGGAACGGAACGTCCGTTCCTCAACGTTGCGTCCGTTTTACCTGACGAACGTTGCTTCCGATCCCCATCGTTGCTTCCAATGTCCCATCAAGTGTGTAAGCAATGACGTAATATTGTTTACGTCACGGATGACATCAACTGCCAGAACGTTGCATCCGTTCATGAACTTTGCTTCCATTCCTGGTCACCCTTCGGCCCTTTTTCGATCATTCTGAATCTATTTCCGAAGTTCGTTAATCCAACAGAAACTCCCTTAAACATGTATTAATAATTCAAAACATGATCACATGATTAATATAGTCATTAATCATTAATTGCGGATACGGGTCACTACATTCTCTTCCCCTTAAAAGATTTCATCCTCGAAATCTAGGGTAACCCTCGAGAACATACTAGAGACACTTGCCTGAGTGTCTGGTCGAAATAGCTTTCGACACACTCAGACTCTTGTCGAATTCTCTGCAAGCTCTATTAATGCTCAACCGCATTAACATTCTCCCAAGTGAAGATTACTGCTCTATTGGTCGACAGTCGAACTCCTTTGGCACTAGCGTATCACAACACTGGTACATCTTCCATTCGGACCACGATCTCCCTGATCACGAAGGTAACAAACACCCGTTTGATCAAGATCATCGTCCCAAAGGAAATCTTAGACTGACGAAGACGAAGTCATAACCTGACCGGCTTAAGACATTCGTCGAATCACTAATCGAATCTAACAATCTAATGGTTCCAAAAGTTCTCTGTTCTTAACACCTCTAGTCAGGAAACACCATTCCCAACACTGTGTTGTCACAGCGAATTCCGAATTTCTCCTCAAGAGAAACTAGTTGCCACAAAGTCATACTTCAACATAACTGCTTATCACAATTCCAAGACTGGTCATCCTTCCCATGCCCTACCGATGCGAACGAGCTTCCCAAGCAATCACTGGGAACTCAGACCATCCAGTCTAGTACCAATCACAGTTCATGTTTCTTAGTATAACTCAGCACTGTGCCCTGATGAAAACTATCATCGCTTGCCAATAATGACGCTAAGTCATCTCCTAGTCATTGTCTGTGAAGCCACGCATACACTACAATAGAAGTCATCATACCTCTGATGATCTACATCATCTCGACCCTAAGTTATTCACCCATGAATTCCAATCGATGACATCCTCCTGATAGTTATACATACTCGCAATCACTGTACATGCCAAGACTAAGGCAAGCTCCCATCCATATGCTTGACTGGGACATTCCACAGTGCACAGACATATGAAAACGCTCCCTATTCCGTCTCGAAACTCGACAGTCACTGCACTTAGTATTACTCATCACGTAGTCTCTAATGATAACATCATTGCTCGTCCCAACCTCCCAATGTTGAACATAAAGATCCTGGAAACTAAATCCCAACGGATTCTTCAAAGTCCAATCACTTCTTTGCTGAACGCATCAGTCTTAGCACTGAAAAGACTAATTCATCAGTTACCTAGTCACTCCGGGGAAACACTTACGCTCGAAGTAATTTATCACACAAAACGCTTCTAATTGTCGTTTCTTGCTAAAACGCAATATCTTCGACAAACAGTCTGCATAGATGTGACTCACTGATTGAGAAGAACGAATTTGATCTATCACGATCTTGCGAAATCTTCAATTCCTACAACAATTTTGTTGTCTACTAAGTCGATCAACGACTGCCTCGATCATCTCAATGACCTCACGCACCACACGCTGGAAATTAGTGACACACTCTGCTGGATCTTGAGAACTAGATCCCAGCTAATGCCACACCTCACGATCAGACAACTGATGTACCTACGAGTACACAATTCTCGTCAGATCTCAAACCCCAACGGTATACTAAGACATCATCACCAGAGCGCTATTCGGTGAGCTGCCAATTCCTTCGCTTGTTTCTCATATCAATTTAACACTTAACTTGACCATACAAGTCAATTGTAATCTTTCAGTAGATCCGTCTCTGGCAAACCTAGAGATTCCAAGGCATCAACTGCTCCGAGACTGTACCAAGTACTCATCTCTAAAGCACTAAGCGACAAAATACTATCCCAAGTATTTCTCGATTGCAATAGCAAAATCATCACTAATTGGATTTACCTTATCGACCTTATCGAACTACTGATTGCTCGCACTCTTTTGATCAGACAACCACTGATCATTCAACCTACATGGCTTGGTCAAAATCCATGACTCAACTGCCACAGAGAACTATTCCCAAACACCTAGGAAAATCGAATGACTGCATCGGATGTCTCACATCCATTCCTGACGGTGTCAGATAACAGTACATAAGTAGTTTACTTGGCACAAGCCCTGCGCCATTCCAGCACTACTAATCGTTGTCTTGTTCACCCAAGGCAAACACCAAGACTAACTAAGCCCAAGAAATGCTCTCGATCTATCAACCAATATCATTTCCATACCATGGAAAATCCTACGCTCAACCTCTGAAAATATCAGACAGTACTTAGAGCAAACATTGGACTTACCATCCTTGCCTCGTTCATTCAGGATGAACATCGCGATTCGTCAAGTCCAAAAATCATAACTAACAAATCCCATAGATTCTCACAATGTGCGGACAAGGGGATTAACGAATCCATTCATGCTCGCGATTCGTCAAGTCCAAAAAGCATACTCCTGCTCAAATCTCTCGGTATCTCGTCCTGCCAAGACTTTCGAAGAAATTAACTAGAGCTCGCTAACCAGCTATGCTCTGCGCCAGTGCCTGTCAGTCGACCTCTTCTGCTCACGATCTACCGTCAGCTTTCTTCTTGTGGTAAAGGTCAATCTGACAATCTCTCCAACTACGACTGAAGAATCTTCAGAGCAGTGTCATCATGGTAATGACTGTACAGATGCAAGCATCAAGTAAGTCCCCACCAATCCTCTGCCACTGCCTCTTGCATCCGGTACTCGATCCAAAAATAGGATCCACATGAGTAAAAATCTCAAAATCTCGGACACGATCCATCGCTCCTGTCCGCACTTGCTGGAATCCCACAAGACAAATCTTCAGAAATCCTGCCGATGATGATAGTCTTCAGGCAACCTAATCGCTGCATCATTACCTCTTCCAAGGTCTCATCAAACCTATAAGGATAACCCAAAGTCTTAATACTATATCCCAAGTATCTTTGTGAGACCTCGGTTCTAAACATCTAATTAAGGAGTAAACAATAATTAAGCATCCAAGATCTAAGAACTAAAAGCAAAGCAAAGAAAAAAAAAAATTTTAAAGAGGGCCGCGCTCGGGCGGCCAAAAACCGCCGCTCGAGCGCGCCCTGGACAGAGGCGCTACTGAGTTCTCAGAGTGGGGTGCGCTCGGGCTGCTAAAAATTGCAGCTCGGGCTCCCCCCTACAGCAGAAACAGAACAGCAGAAAACATGCTTTGCAATTCCATCTAAAACTATTCCAATGCAATCCAAACCAACACATACATTATAAATGCAGTTCCTCCGATTAATACATGAAGTTCTAGAGTTTAACAACTACTCCAAAATAGAACATGCCACGATAACAACACAGCAAAGCTTGCATGACAATACAACATAATAATGAAGTTCGATATCTAAACATGTTCTAACAAAACTAGGTAGACATGCTGACACGACATCTAAACCGAGTCTCACTGCTACAACTTTCCCTCGGAGCTAACCATGCCTCTTCTGACTTGATCCTGCCCCACCTGTTGCCAAGTACACATACAAAACAAAGCAACATCCGGATAACCGGTGAGAACGACATTCCCAGTAAAAGCAACATAACAATTAATACAACAATCAACATGCTTTCAATACAACAAAGAAATCAGTAATAACATAATGAATGCATGTCTTTTAAACCGGGATATCAATCTGATAAACGAGGGATTGCTGCTGTGCTTTTGGGATCCCGAGGATAAGATCACGTAACAACTCACCGACTCTCCCAATCGAGGTGGTGCCACGTATCTCACTCCTCTAGACTTTGAGCAACTATAATGAGTATGCTAGCACTAGGCGAAACGACTACGACCTAGGCCACTCAATCATAGTTCCCAAACGTCTAAACAAAAAGGGCGGTTCTGCCCGCTGAAAACAAGATTGGCTCAAGATGAATGCATAACATAAACATAACACATAAGCCATTTAACAAAAGCCAATACAACCAAACAAGACACAAGTTCCTCATGCTAGAACAAGTGTAAATGCAAGTATGTGATTTCAAAGGGGAAACTCGGGAACCACAGTCCCGAGTATGCTATCCCGCTACGATGAAGGCTTTTACCTTTCAATGCAGTAGCTCCCAACTCTGGATACGCTACAAAAGAGATTGTATCAACAACTATACAATCTAACAACAACGAGGCAACGGTTCAAGGAAATTCTCTATACCGTTCTTCGTTCAAATCTCGGAAACGATCAAACAGCTGCTAACTCTGGGCTTGGTACCTCCAAACGAATCTGTTACGGAGACAAAAGAATGATCAATAACCACGATCAACTTACAAGTCTAGTTCAACAACTCAAATACGGTTCGAAATCCCCAAAACTCAAACCGACGGCATAACGGTTACAAACTGAACAAACCGGCAACGCAGACAGCAGTTCAATACCGATAACAACTCAACTCAATGCTAATACAACAACAACAAGGCAAACCCAACACATCTCAAAACTCACATTTTCGAAAATAGCTTCCAAAAATCATAACAATTCCGAACGTCGCTCTAATTCAAAACCGACAGATAATAAACGATCAGAACTCCGCCAAGAACAACATACTAGAATCTAAATCGATTCTAAGAACCTCCGAAAAATAAAACATATCAAATCGGAGAAATACTTACGGTATAACGGAACTCTCACTGCTGTGATCACTAATCTGCCTTCAGAATTAATTTCCAACGGACGGATCGAGTTCGGACTGGATTTAAAGAGCTTGGAGAAAGCTTTGGGCGTCTCTAATGGAGAGAAGCCGATGAAAAAGAAGAAGATAAGGCAAGGAAGACTTGGTCAATCCAATTCCAAGAGTAGATAATATAACAATCTCAAAATTTGTGTTTTAGTCCCTGAAATTTCCAAAATTTACAAAATAGACCCCGATCAATAAAAAGTCGGCTCATTAACTCTGGAAACTCTGATTATCTCAAATAAGTTCAATTAAGATAAAAACGGGGCTTTACAATCTTGCATGCATGCTCTGACACCAATAAATGTAGCGACCTAACCCGGATCCACTACCTAATCTGAGTTAAGAGCATAATTAAGCATGCATTAAATAAATCGCTGCGGAAGATTTAAATAAAAGCAGACCGGCATAATACAACCGGTTAAACAAATTCGATTATACAGCCCAATCGAATAAATAAGCCTAAAGGGCAAAAAACTACAGCTAATCCTGATGTCTTCACTGGTCATTGGCTACTCCAAGCTCCTGGTGCTCAATCTTGCACCTACACCTGCCCCGTCGAATGGGGTGTCTAGATACACAGAAAATACTGGACGTGAGCTCTAAGATCAATACGAAAGCATGGGTAAAACATACAAGCATTATGCATGCAAATGACAGGGTATTCATATCTAAGATAACTGTATACAACTGCTCAGTAATGGTGCCTAGGACATGAGTGGTACAACCCGGGGAGCAAACCCTGCGTACACTGCTCATTCCTAATGGACGTAAACCATGTCTTCCAGATGCCAGTGCCGGCTAACCCATCGGTCGCGGGGCGCTCGACATCAACCGTCCGAAGAGGGCTGAACGGCCCTACATGGCTCATCTCAAAAGATGGACAGGCACAATATGATATGCACATACTGCATAATAATATGACACAAAAATGCAACATATAAGCATGCAAAACCCTCTAGCTATCTCAGTCAGTACTTACGTACCTTATTACAGGCAGTCCTAACAGTCCCACTCTAGGTTCCAAGCCTATCCTCAACTCTACAATGAAAATACCCATGCATCATTCATTAAGCTCTAAAAGCCTTAACTAAGCTATTGTATACTCCTAAATAATTTAAGGAGACCATAGCTATACCTGCGTCCGTCGTCAGCCCGCTGATGGAAATTGCCTCAAAATTAGGCCACAGCTCCGCTACGACGCCTGGATCGCTATGCAACTTCCGGATTTCCCATAGGATGCCTAGCACTCCCTAGATCTGAGTTAGAAGACTAAGGAATTGAGAGAGAAGAGAGGAAAGGTGCGAGTTGCAAATGAGCCTCGGATCCCATATTTATAGACGCGGAACGGAACGTCCGTTCCTCAACGTTGCGTCCGTTTTGCCTGACGAACGTTGCTTCCGATCCCCATCGTTGCTTCCGATGTCCCATCAAGTGCATAAAAAATGACGTAATATTGTTGACGTCACGTATGACATCAACTGCCAGAACATTGCATCCGTTCATGAACGTTGCTTCCGTTCCTTGTCACCCTTCGGGCCTTTTTCGATCATTCTGAATCTATTTCCGAAGTTCGTTAATCCAACGGAAACTCCCTTAATCATGTATTAATAATTCAAAATAATGATCACATGATTAATATAGTCATTAATAATTAATTATGGATACGGGTCACTACAGCCCCTGCCCCTCCAAAACCAACCCATAAACCTCACCCAAACCATCGGCGAGAACAACCCCTACCCCTGCTCTTCCAAAACCACCCTTAAACCTCACCCAAACCATCGGCCCCTTCACTAACAAGCCAAATTCCCAGATAGAGTCAGCCCCTATTCTTGAGAAGATTCCCAGCCCAAAAAGGGCCCTGCCCTGCCCCAGAAAACTCCATTCCCTCAACCTACGATCAACAGACCTTTGTCTCAATATTTGGCAGCCATGTCACACGACCAAGGTACTACCATGTGAGCTACGTTCTCACCCATGGTAGCCTCTAATTCACCATCCGATCAACCAAAAAAACTCACCCAACGCATTACTCAGGCACACGGCAGAAATCTCAAAACAAGAGAGGGGCGAGGGCGAACGCAACACAAAAACAATCCAAGACTCACAATGCCACTCCTCTCAACACAAGGAGCATTATATGACAATCATAAGCACATATGCCATACCAAGAAGAGACTGAAATCATCGAACAACTAGATACAATAAAGAACAGAGATTCGAGCTACCCGAAAATGACCAGAAAAATCAGCCAGCTTCCATAAACCCAAAAATTTTGAAATGTAAACAATAAAAACAATCACACACGTAATAATATATTTGATGGCCAAAAGCCCATAAATCTTGCCTTTACTTGAGATAGCCGAAGGAGAATGACCGAGAACAAGCTGGTACAAGCTCGGAAGTGAGCTGGAACGAAGGAGCTCGCTAAGCTCGAGCCTCGGTCGAAAATGGTGGCTGCTGCGGCTCAAGGCTGGGAAATGGAAGGGAAACTGAGGATGCCGATCGTGATCGCGATAATGGTGAGGTAAGAAAGAAATGTTCCTATCGGCATCTTCTTGGGGGAAGAGGTTAAGGGGAAATGGGCCGATGTAATTGGACTAGGGAAACGAAAGTGGAGATTGGGCCGATGCAATTTCACTTGTGCGAAAATCCCTTTGGGCTTGGTCAAAGCATAATTTAAGTGGGTAGGAAACAAAATACACAAATATAATATGTAGTATTTTATATGGCGCGAGTAAAAGTGTTAGACCCCAAATTCCTGCAAATACTCAAAGTTTGAAAATTCAAGAACAAATACTTCAATATTATTCGCCGGGTTTGAAAATGCTAATTAACTTAAAATATTTTAGCAACTATAACTTAAAGTAATTTAAAGCAACTAGAATCAAAATTAAAATCAATACTTAAATATTTTGATGTAAAAACGATAAATAAACTATTTAAATAATAAACAGTGCGATTAAAATAATTTAAACAAACTAGAATAACGTTTAAATGCAGTTTAAATAAATACACAAGCGAAAATAAAAATCTTTAAAATGATTTAGACAATTAAAAATGATTTAAATAAATAAGTTTGACATTTAAAATAATTTAAAATAACTAATCGCTAAACTTAGGTTATTTAAAATAAATAAATTGGACACTCATAAATATTTAAACAAATAAGCTAAACAGTTAAAATCATTTAAAAGAATAAACTAGACAATTAGAATTGTTTTTAAGAGAATAAACTAAACAATTAAAATTATTTAAAAGAGTAAACTAAACAATTAAAATTAAAATCATTTAAATATGCAAGCCTAAACCTTTAAAATATTAAAATAATTTAAATTGCACGATAAAATCATTTAGACACAGAAATTTAACAATTAAAAACATTAATTAAATAGTTAGTACAATAAAAATTATTTAACTAAATAATAAAATAATTTATTAGCACATATAATTTAAATAAAGAATTTAAATGAGATAAACTTTAAAAATAATAATCCTAATATTTATTAAATTTAATGCATGCGATTTTGTAGATTGGATTTTAGGCGCCACAATTCCTTCCCCACTTAAAATTTACAATTACTACATCTTCCCAAGTGGTCTTATCCTCAATGAAATTTTATCACTCCTCAAATTTACTAATCTAAATTTACAAACTCAGAAATGTAATCTTACTGCAACTGATAAGTTCTCCATCCTACAAATTCTTAGATCTCTAAGTTATTGCACAACCTACATTATGCTAACCTTAATTCCTACGTCGGAATTCCAAGCTATAAAATCAATATAACCAATAAATAATTTATGTCGTCCCCGACCAAGACTTAAAACTTTCTAACAACGAAACTACTCTTATCGTTTATTTACCAATTAAACATAACTAGCATGCAATACAACTTGAGCTCTTAAGAAATTCACAAGTTCCCATAATACTTGGCGACTAAACACTAAAATCTTCTAAATATGATAGCTAAGGAACTATACAATTCTACCTCGCTAGACCTCGAAATAAGATATGAATCTGACTCATACTTCCCCAACATCGATACATGAAACCCATCATGTATCACTAACAACTCTGCGCCAGCTCGAATGATAAATCAAATTACCTATCTCCTCAATAATCGCATAAGGACCGACAAATCGAGTTAATTCCCTTATATACCCAAGTCAATAGTACTACGGAACAATAATACCCTCAAGAACAACCTAACAACCATTTTGAAATTTTAAAGGTGTATGCCACTTATTAGCTTAACTCTGCTTAGTGATCCTGGACTAAGTTCAATTTCCTTATTAGTTACTACAACCCTCTACGCATCTAAGGATGATTAAAATTTTCTTAAGCAACGACTCTAGCTCAGCTAACCTTTCAGTCAAATTATACCACGAGCTATTATCCACTTATATTGGATTAGATGATCTCTAAGTACTAAAAAATTCTTACATATCGCCTAAAGACATCTCAAATCCCTAGTTCAACTTGGCAGCAATTCTGAAAATCCAAAAATTCCCAAAACTATTATATGTACAACCTGAATCTATGTTTCAAGAACTTAATATACAATTAGACACCTCGAAGAGTTTGTAACCTGATCGTAAAGGCTTTCTAATTGATCCTCCAGTACTTCAGCATTTCACCGGTAAATAAATCTACAGCTTATTCGAAAAAAATTCCTAAATATTTTATTCGTCGTTCTGTTCCCATAGCTGGTGCATTATTCTTACCGGTTAATATTCACAAAATCTTAGAATACAAATGTAAAGTACCCAAAAGTTTTTAGGGACAACTCAATTTTTTATCTCGCAACTGTTCACCCATTTAGCTTACCGAAATCAACGGTTTACTCTTAACGATCCTATTTAATGTAGGACAACCCAATCAGCTAATTCACTAACTAGCAATCTTCTCGCTAGAACTAGTTATAACTAGTAGTCGTCACTCCTCAGATCACAACAATAACTTAGGATTTGATCCAGTACTAATACTAAATTCCAATAGTCTAAACTCTTACTATGAGGTTACGAGTCGATTTTCTACACACAAAAAAAAATAGATATGATCGCACCCAAATCCTCATAATGATGGATCATGAAATAAAAGGAAACAAAATACAAGTAATGCTGCTCGATACGAAATGAATTAGTGCAAGCATTACAAACAAACGAGTTGGAAATAAAAATCTGGATAAGTGAAAACAACTAAGTCCTAATTAAATTCTAGGGATGAATGAATAACAATGGAGGCTCCATGATTAATGAATATGAGCAAACAAGATACAATTCTCGTGATCATTCATCCATGGGTAATGAAATCATGCTCAAACGATCAAAGCACAATTAAGAGCAATTGGTGTGACTTCAATCGAGATAAGTCCACACAAGTCAATAATTAGGGGAAAAAACGGTCCTAAGACATATTCAGATGTCAACCACAACATGAGTAGATCATCAAAAATGAAGACAAAGTGGATCTTACTCACATCAACATGTGGCTCCAGAACCGAAAAAAAAATTCAAAAAGTGCGAAATATAAACAATATTTTATTAAAAAGTTTAACCAATGATACGAATCTTGAATGTCAAGAAAATCAAACACGATTATAAAGAATCGCACCCTCCGTTCAATAACAAAAAGACTCAATAATGTTGTCCCGATCTTTTGAAACAAGTAAGTTTCGGATATCCACCTCTAATTTATAATGAAACTAGCAACAGATAATCACAGTTTTTGGTTATCCACCTCTAGTTTACAACAAAAATAGAAACAAATAATCACGAGATAAACAATTGATCTCAATGGAACCTTCAGAAGAACCTGTTTTTGACAATCCACGAAGAAGAACAATCGACAAACGCCACAAAGTTTATAAAACTTTGATAAGTTTGATTTTTGGATAAACAAAGCAAAGATTTGACATAACTTTAGAAAGAATTATAATTGATAAAAATCAATAATCAATAATATTCATTGTATTGTATTCAATAATGAATGTATATGTTGTATTTATAATACAATTACAAAATAATAAAAGATAACGCAAAATAATATAAAAGATATCAAAAAATATTATCTAAAAGTTTTCTAATAGGCTTATAATACTCAAAATAATAAAAAATACTCAAAATAATAAAAAAAAAACACAAAAATCTGAAAACACACACTACATGCCGAGTGTGTGTAAATCCCGTACTAGAGCCTAGGCTCTTGGATCTGGTGCTTAGGTTTTGAAGTTGTTACAAATTGTGCATAATTCTTGAAAAATTAATATCTCTAGTTCTAGCCGTTGGATCAAGCCAAAATTTTAACTGTAGCTTCATAGCATCCTAAAATACATTTTTGACGGTGAAGATTGTATTTTTTTCTCTCTATAGTCTTCATAAAATTTCAGTACTCTACCACGAACCCCAGGCATTCCAACTTGGCTCTCTTGTTCCCCAACTTGATTGTCATGGATCCCAATTCCTTCTAATCTCGATGGCAAATTATGAGAAAAATTTTGGAACAATATGAATCTTCGATAGCTTTTTAGATTCATATCAGACTCCTCTCTTCAAAAAAATTTGTCCTCAAATTTTGCCCTTTACCTGCAAGAAATTTAGCCACAAGTTTTCTTGTTTCTTCTCTCCTCTTTTTTTTTCACCCCTTTTTTTTCTCACAAATTTCGAAATCCTCTTTTTTCTGAATTTTTGAATTTTTTTTTAAAAAATAACTTGTAGCACAATATACAAGAAACTTGGACAACAAGATAGAAAGAAACGAAGAACGACGAACGAAGAACGAAGAACACGAAGATCGGATAAGAAGAACAAATAATAGATAAGGAGAACAAATAGAAAGATATAACTTACTTGAATCAATGGAACCTTAAGCTCTGATACCAAATGATACGAATCTTGAATGTCATGAAAAGCAAACACGATTATAAAGAATCACACCCTCCGTTCAATAACAAAAAGACTCAATAATGTTGTCTCGATCTTTTGAAACAAGTAAGTTTCGGATATCCACCTCTAATTTACAATAAAACTAGCAACATATAATCACAGTTTTTGGTTATCTACCTCTAGTTTACAACAAAAATAGCAACAGATAATCACAAGATAAACAATCGATCTCAACGGAACCTTCAAAAGAACCTGTTTCTGACAATCCACGAAGAAGAACAATCGACAAACGCCACAAAGTTTATAAAACTTTGATAAGTTTGATTTTTGGATAAACAAAGCAAAACTTTGACATAATTCTAGAAAAAATTATAATTGATAAAAATCAATAATCAATAATCTTCATTGTATTGTATTCAATAATGAATGTATATGTTGTATTTATAATACAACTACAAAATAATAAAAGATAACGCAAAATAATATAAAAGATATCAAAAGATATTATCTAAAAGTTTCATAATAGGCTTATAATACTCAAAATAATCAAAAATACTCAAAATAATAAAAAAAAATACACAAAAATCCGAAAACACACACTACATGCCGAGTGTGTGTAAATCTCGTACTAGAGCCTAGGCGCTTGGATCTGGTGCTTAGGCTCTGAAGCTGTTACAAATTGTGAATAAATCTTGAATAATTCATCACTCGAGTTCTAGCAGTTGGATCAAGCCAAAATTTAACTGTAGCTTCATAACATCCTAAATTACATTTTGGACGATGGATATTGAATTTTGTCTTTTTGAGAGTCTTCATAAAATTTCAGTACTCCACCACGAACTCCATGCATTCCATCTTGGCTCTCTTGCTCCCCAACTTGATTGTCATGGATCTAAATTCCTTCTAATCTCGATGACAAATTATGAGAAAAATCTTGGAACAATATGAATCTTCGATAGCTTTTTAGATTCATATCAACCAAGGTCAAAATAGCAGAATACAACGTTGACTGATGTCATATGAATCCATAAATGAACAAAGGATGTGCAAAGAAATTTTGGATACTCAAAAATATTTGTTGCAATAGATACTAGCACAAATGAAGAATAAGGAAATAGTTATAGAAATAATAGTTCATATAATTGAAAGGCTCATAGTAACCGACTCACTATTTTCCAAAATCATATTTGCCCAAATAACAAAAAAAAACTCAACCTATCCATAATAATATAAAACAAAGTACGTATCTCACGTCTTCGCACGATATCGATTCATAAACTTAACTGACAAAACATGCATCTATTAATTCCTAAGAAAACTATTCACTTAGTTTTATCCGACTAAATTTCATCCATAAGAAAATAAATTACCACAAGGATACAACGACTAATATCTCCTAATGCACATGTTTAATATTTTCCATCAAGCTCCTGAAATCTCATAAAATTATTAACACTACCTAATAACTTTAAACAAAATCCACGTACTATCCAAAACTGGAAGGAATATTAGTACACCAAATCCGTTTAACATGGAACCGCATGCTCTACAAAAATAAACAGTCAAATAATACACATTAAATTATAAAAGAAGTTTTAAACAAAAATAAATACAAACTACACACTTAATTAAATTAAACATCTAGTTTTGAAAATATTTTTTAAAAAAGTGACATCAAACATTTAAAGTAATAAATCAATTATGACTACTATATAAAATTCATTAAAACTTACAAACTTTGAGGCGAGACTTCTCGAGTTTCTTGCAACCGGCAGTAGGCACAACCCAAATCAGAACCATGCTCTGATACCAACTGAAACGACCATAACTACTTCTTATAATTAAACTAAATAAAATACGGATTTTTCAAAATTTCGGCATGACCTATCTATTTAAATCACAAACCACCTCTTACAGACAGCAAATTTTTAACAAAAGCAAACAAAGCTAAATAAACTAGACCGAGAAAGGAACGAGAATCGGAGAAGAAATTCGACATTTCGAACAACAAAAGATTAAGCAATTACATATTTACATGCCCACAAATAATTCTATAAATTCTTACAATATCATTTATCCAATCAACAAAATAAAAGACTTTAAATTGTTAAAATAAAATTTTGCGGAAGATTGGCATGGTCAGAGGGTTGTGCCGTGACCGCATAACAGTTCACTCAAAAGTCTTGCCCCGCAATATCGATGATAACTTATACCTGCACCAAGTAGATGTAGTGAGCCTAGGGGCCCAACAAGAATATGGGAGAAATAACGAGGGTTTAAAAGTACATGCTTAATACTTAAAATACTTGTACTTAATATAATTTGAAACTTACTCCAAAAAGTTGAATGATAAATGAGAATGAGATGTAATGCATGCAATGAACTCACACATTTAAACTTGGAAACTTTCTTAAACTTTACTTAATCTCATGTGTGACTGAAACTGAATATAAACGAAGTCGAGTCAAATTAGAACAGATCTGTAACTGAAATTGAAACTGTAACTGTAACTGTAACTGTAACTGTAACTGTGAACTTAAATCCTTGAATTATGACCCTGTGATTTTGATCATGATCATGGCTGCAGTGCACTATGCCGCAAGGAGGTCAGGATATCACCCAACCCAATCTTGCCCTGTAATTGGTAAGGGAGGCTAAGATTTCTCTCAACCCCACACATACACATCAAATATTTGGTAAGTTAGGCCAAAACGTCTCTCAGCCCCACACATACACGTCAGGTGATAAGGTAGGTCAGAACGTCTCCCAACCCCACACATATACGTCATTTCTATAGTCACAATCAACTCACTTCGTTCAAAAATATTTTCTTTCATTCTTACTTGACTCGACTCAAAGATATAGCATGCATTTATGGAAATGACTTTCTTTGAAAATATTTACTCGATTACTCGATTCACAAGTAAATGATGAAAGATGGTTGACAAGGATGGTGATTTAGGTGGCAAACCATAGCTAAGAATCTAGACTTTTCTTTTAGGTACTTAGGACGTATCCCGGGCAATCCACTTGCAAGACTTATACCTTACTTGATGCTTAACCAAAACGACTTTCGCTTGAAGACATGGTTTCCATGCACTCTATACTTAACTAGGAAGTCATCCTCCAGGTACAACTTTTATCCAATAATTTCTGACAATTTAGTTTCCGGGCAGCAACACTTAACATAAAAAATCCGGACCTTAACATTCGATAGCCTAGAACTCAACCAAACCTTAACCGAATTAATTCCCGCTTGAACTGACATCTTCCTAACATCTTGGCCTAATTCCAAACCCGAGCCCTTGACAAAAACCCGAGTTTAACCTTGTTTCAAAAATTAAATTCCGGATAGAACCCACACCACCAGAATTCTACTCATGCCCTTCCCACTAGGATCCCCTTATAGACCTTCAACCAAAGTTCCTCTAAATTACCAGCCTATATTCTAACAACTTAACCAACCATAGCACCTTTCTACCCCACAAGGACATCTCCCCAAACCTAGCAAGACTCGGCGAGAACAACCCCTACCCCTGCTCTTCCAAAACCACCCTTAAACCTCACCCAAACCATCGGCCCCTTCACTAAAAAGCCAAATTCCTAGCTCGAGTCAGCCCCTATTCTTGAGCAGATTCCCAGCCCAAAAAGGGCCCTGCCCAGCCCCAGAAAACTCCATTCCCTCAACCTACGATCAACAGACCTTTGTCTCAATATTTGGAAGCCATGTCACACGACCAAAGTACTACCATGTGAGCTAAGTTCTCACCCATGGTAACCCCTAATTCACCATACGATCAACCAACAAAACCCACCCAACCCATTACTTAGGCACACGGGAGAAATCTCAAAACAGGAAAGGGGCTAGGGCGAACGCAACACAAAAAAAATCCAAGACTCACAATGCCACTCCTCTCAACACAAGGAGCATTATATGACAATCATAAGCACGTATGCCATACCAAGAAGAGACTGAAATCATCGAACAACTAGATACAATAAAGAACAGAGATTCGAGCGACCCGAAAATGACCAGAAAAATCAGCCAGCTTGCATAAACCCAAAAATTTTGAAATGTAAACAATAAAAGCAAGCACACACGTAATAATCTATTTGGTGGCCAAAAAGCCCATAAATCTTGCCTCTACTTGAGATAGCCGAAGGAGAATGACCGAGAACGAGTTGGTACAAGCTCGAAAGTGAGCTGGAACGAAGGAGCTCGCTAAGCTCGAGCCTCGGTCGGAAATGGTGGCTGCTGCGGCTCAAGGCTGGGAAATGGAAGGGAAACTGAGGATGCCGATCGTGATCGCGATAATGGTGAGGGAAAAAATAAATGGTCCTATCAGCATCTTCTTGGGTGAAGAGGTTAAGGGGAAATGGGCCGACATAATTGGACTAGGGAAAAGAAAGTGGAGATTGGGCCGATGCAATTTCACTTGTGCGAAAATCCCTTTGGGCTGGGTCAAAGCATAATTTAAGTGGGTAGAAAGCAAAATACACAAATATAATATGTAGTATTTTATATGGCGCGAGTAAAAGTGTTAGACCCCAAATTCCCGCAAATACTCAAAATTTGAAAATTTAGGAACAAATACTTCAATTTTATTTGCCGGGTTTGAAAATGCTAATTAACTTAAAATATTTGAGCAACTATACCTTAAAGGAATTTAAAGCAACTAGAATCAAGAAATTAAAATCAATACTTAAATATTTTGATGTCAAAGCGATAAATAAACTATTTAAATAATAAACAGTGCGATTAAAATAATTTAAAAAAACTAGACTAACGTTTAAATGCAGTTTAAATAAATACACAAGCGAAAATAAAAACCTTTAAAATGATTTGGACAATTAAAAATTATTTAAATAAATAAGTTAGACATTTAAAATAATTTAAAATAACTAATCGCTAAACTTAGGTTATTTAAAATAAATAAATTGGACACTCGAAAATATTTAAACAAATAAGCTAAACAGTTAAAATCATTTAAAAGAATAAATTAGCTAGACAATTAAAATGGTTTTTAAGAGAATAAACTAAACAATTAAAATCATTTAAAAGAGTAAACTTAACAATTAAAATTAAAATAATTTAAATATGTAAGCCTAAACCTTTAAAATATTAAAATAATTTAAATTGCACGATAAAATCATTTAGACACATAAATTTAAGCAATTAAAAATATTAATTAAATAGTTAGTACAATAAAAATTATTTAACCAAATAATAAAATATTTTATTAGCACATAATTTAAATAAAGAATTTGAATGAGATAAACTTTAAAAATATTAATCCTAATATTTATTAAATTTAATGCCTATAATTTAGTAGATTAGATTTTAGGCCCCATATTTGGTGTGTTCCAGAAGTTATAAGGCCACTTTATGAATCTTCTAATTCTTGCACATAAGATGACTATGGCTGTGAGAACTCTCACTGGATGGTTGTTTTTGCTTGAGCTATTTTGTGACTATTTTGACTTGTGCACTCTGCATGCGTTGTGAGGTTAATTTTTCGAACTTTAATTTTTGTGAGTGACTTTAAGGGATTTAATGATGCTTTCAACGGCTTTGTTGATGATGGTTGGTCTAAAATGAGTACCGATGGCGTGGAAGACGTAACTATTGCCATCAACTCATCTCCAAGCAAGTTTCATGGTTCACAATATGATACATTGTCGATTCTTCCCATTTTTAATGGAGTTCTCTGTGCTCGGGCATCGATGCTTCTCCAAGTTTGTTTCCATTCATCGATGTTGAAATTTTTTACACGTATTTCAAAATTTTTTATGGAATTTGCAGTTGTTTCTGATGTGATTTGTTTCTCTGGATTTAGTTTCTCGAGGTAGTTCGTTTAGAAAGGACATGTCTTCTCTCCGGAGGACATTGCTTTCTCAAGGGATTTGTACTTGTTATTGGTTCTTATTATTTACACCAAGATCGAGAGGAATTATATTCTTTTCCTATGCAATAAGTGAATTTATTTTTATTTTGTTATTCTTTTTTCCATTGACCAAGACAATTTACTCTGTAGCGACCCAACCCGAATGCACTACCTAATCAGAGTTAGAGCATAATTAAGCATGCATTTAAAATAAATCGCTGCGAAAGACTTAAAAAAAAGCGGGTCGGCAGAATACAACAGACTAAATAAATTCTATATACAACCCAATCGAATAAATAACCTAAGGACAATTAAAACCTACAGCTAATCCTGCTACCTCCACGGTCACTGGCCACTCCAAGCTACTGGGTACACCACCTGTACCTGCATCTGCCACGTCGAATGGGGTGTCCAGACATACAAAACACTGGACGTGAGCAACTTCGATCAATACGAAAGTACGGGTAAACATACAAACATGATGCATGCAAATGACAAGGAATCCGTATCTAGGATAACTGTATACAACTGCTCAGAATGGCGCCTAGGATATGAGTGGTACAACCCGGGACAATCCACTGAGTACACTTCTCATTCCTATCGGATGTGGACCGTGTCCTACAGATGTCAATGTCGGCTAACCCGTCGGTCGCAGGGCGCTCGACATCGACCGTCCAAGCAGGGCTGAGCTGCCCTACATGGCTCATATAAAAATATGGACATGCACAATATGATATGCACATGCTGCAGAATAATATGGCACACAATGCAACACTTAAGCATGCAAACCCGCTATCTATCTCAGTCAGTACTTACGTACCTTACTACAGGTAGTCCTAGCAGTCCCACTCTAGGTTCCAAGCCTATCATCAGCTCTACAATGCAAATACCCATGCATCATTCATTAAGCTCTAAAAGCCTTAACTAAGCTATTGCACACTCCTAAATAATTTAAGGAGACCATAGCTATACATGCCTCCGTTGTCAGCCCACTGATGGCGACTACCCAACCACTTGGGCATCTAATGCTGCACCTCCGCAGCTACGAGCACAGCTCCGCTACTCGGACACCACTCCGCTACTATGTCAGACACTGTGCGATTTTGAAATGAGCTCCTCGGCTGCCTTATATAGACGAGGGTTCGGTCCGTCCGAACATGCCTTCGGACCGTCCAAACTCTGTATGCGTGACAAGTTTCACCTGATAGCACTTCGGACCGTCCGGTCGGGACTTTGGATCGTCCAATCCCAATATTACGTCATCCATGATGTCACTCCATCGGACACCTCTCCAAACCACTGTTCGGACCGTCCTATCCTGGACTTCGGATCGTCCGAACTCTAGTTTTGGCTAATCAAATAATTTCCTTATATTATCTTATCTGATGAATATCATACCGTCCGATCCCTCTTCGGATCGTCCGAACTTTACCCTTCCGAACATCTTCAGGCCCTCCAAACTTGGACATTTCGGACCATTCGATTCCAGGTTCGGAGCCTCCGATCCTGCTTAAGACTCGGAACCTTCCCGGCTATTTTTGATTCTTCTGGATCCATTTTCGGACTCCGTTAATCCATCAAAAATTCCCTTAATCATGTTTTAATTAATCTAAACATGATCACACGATTAATATACCTATTAATTGTTAATTCTGGATACGGGTCACTACATTCTCCCCCCACTTAAAATATTTCGTCCTCAAAATCTAGGGTAGAACCTCAAGAACATACTAAAGATATTTCTTGCAATTCTGGTCGAATGGCTTTTGACACACTCAGACTCTTGTCGAATTCCCTGCAACTTCAACCGCTTGAACAACTTTCAGCACTATTCAAACCCCTGGACTAGGTTCTGAAAGTCTCTGCGCTAATATACGAAATTCAAATCTATTTGGAACTAATGTATCACAACAGTGATACATCTTCCGTCGTAACCAAAATTTCACTGATCACGAAGGATACAAACACAGAATCTTTATTTTCTCCTTAATAAAATTATATCGGCACAAGCTATATTCCAACATAACTGTTTATCATGTTTTCCATACTGGCTACCCTTCCGTGCTCTCATGAAGCATAACAAGCTTCCTAGGCGATACCGGGAATTCAGCACACCATGTCTAGCGCGAATCACAGTTCATGTTTCTCAATACGAATCAATACTGTTTCCTGATGAAAACTATCATCACTTTTCAATTATGACGCTAAGTCATTCTTTAACCATTGGCCTGCGAAGCCATATGCATACGCCACAATGGTATTCACCACATCTCTAATGAACTACCTCATCTCAGCCACGTACTACTCACCTATGTGTCTCAATCAATATACTAGTAAAATCTCTCTACAGGATTCAGTTATAATTGGACATCCTCCCGATAGTTACACATACTTGTAATCACTGTACACACATCAAGACTAAGGCAAGCTTCCACCAAAATACTCGACTGGGACATCCCACAGTGCATTGGCATAAGGAACGCTTCCTATCTGTCTTGAAACTCGACACTCATTGCATTTGGTATAACCCATCTCGGAGTCCCTGATGAAAACCATAATCGCTCATCCCAAACTTACAAGGTTGAACTTATTGATCCTGGAAACTAAGTCTCAACGGATTCAACATTCCCACTAAATCATGTCCCAGCTGAAACACATCAACTCTGACATGGATTGGAAAAGACTACGATTTTCGATGAACACGTCATCCCTTGGAATCGTCACAAGATATTGGTCACCAAGTTACAATTGACTCTTTCCTTACTCAACCTGAGTTCACTATTGCTGAAGCAATTGCTTAGATCAATTTCGGCTTCTCCTTAGCAAGAAGGCACTATACTGGGAACTACCAATTCTCTTGCTTGACTTTACTGTCAAGTTATCACCTAACTTGACCATACAGTCCAATTGTAATCGTTCCCGATTAGCAGCAATCCCAAAGGATCTATCTCTGACAATTCTAGAGATTCTAAATTGCCCAAATTGTCGACTGAGACTGCACCAAGTACTCGTCTCTAAGGCACAAAACGACAAAATACTACTCCAAGTACTTCTCGATTCTCCATGTCGTAATCATCATTGATTGGTCTCAACCTATCGACCTCGTCGATCTAGTACAGCTCATACTCAGCTGGGTAGTGAAATCAAATCAGACTATCTATGTGGCTCGATTAATAGTCTTGACTCGGCTGCCACAAATATACTATTCCCAACACTTGAAATACCCAAATCGCTCTGGTTTCAGCACACCTATACTCGATAGCCAGATAATAGCTATTAATAGTATATTGGCACCATCTCGCGCCTTACTACTGACAGCTTCCTCGTACATTGGAATCAAATATTACGGCGAACTAAATCCAAGAAAGGCTCGTGATCTATCAACCTAGATCATTCTCATCCCATGTAAAAAACCTACGCTCAACCTCTGAAAAAATCAGACGACACTTAGCGCTATCCTTGGACTCAAAATCCCTTGCCTCGTTCATTCAAAATGAACGCCACGGCTAATCAAGTCCAAAAATTATAAATAATGACGAAAAATCCCTCTAAGCAATTTCTGGGATTCAAAATCCCTCTCCTCGTCTCGAATAATTCTATATAGTACTCAGCCCTGGATATAATCCATTACTGACGAAAAACTATAATCACTGGGCAATACCCATCTCCAGGTCAAAGCCTACAATCCCATATCATGTATAAACCCTATGGCAAGAAATCCCAATCGCATCATCAAATATGATACTTAGTCAGATGATATTCCCAATCATAATTGGTAGAAATCCGACTATCGACTATATCAATTAGTCTAGCAGTATCTCATATGTCAAAAACCACCCACATGCTCAGAATATTCGCTCGTCAAGGAAATCTCTCCAAGACTGGTTCTCATAGCAGAACACTCAAATTAATATCTCTGACGTAACTCAGATGATATCTAAACAACTGATGTCAAACACGATATCTAATCCAAGGTCATACCCCATCGTGACTCTTACCAAAACTCTAGACTGAGTAGCCTTCCCACCGCCACCTCCTGAAGCGCAAAGGCTCCCAGGTACATAGGCATAGGGTCGCGCCTCCTTACGTCTAATCATGGTCATAGTCCACAAATCTCGGCATATACTCGACCTGGCATCCTGATGAAAACTCATCATCACGAAGTCTCAACCTACAAAGGTCATCAGACTATTGTTCTAAGAAAACAACCTAGAACAAACTCATGCCCCTGACGAATCAACTCGTCTCAGGCACTAACTCGGTCCACTGACTAACTAGGTCAATCCTAGGAAAATATCTAAACTAACCACATGTCCAGCAGTTACAATCGGCTAACTCAAATCCCATGAGTACATCAATTGAACACTAATCAACTAACATCATGTCAAACTTAGCAAAATCACTTGCAGTTATCCACAAAGCGTTTGGAAAAATCTCAAATAATGAATGTATCATTGCTTCAAGTTTATGTACAATTTATTTATTACAATTCCATGTAATACAATTATAGTATCCAAAATACAACGAAAATATACATCCAATAACTTAAAATGATACAACTAGATTCTGATAATTCATTACAACTGAAATACTTTTTACAATTGCAAGAATACAGTATTTAAAATCATCGTACTCGTCTTTGTTTCTTGAGCATGAAGCTTATCATCGACACACACATCAATGCTAGTGTACTCCTAACCAAATCTCTCTACCCGTCCTCCTGCAAAGACATCCAGAGAAGTGATCCGTGCTTGCTAACCAGCTATGCTCTACATCAGTGCATTTAAGCTGACCTCTTCTGCTCACGATCTAACGTCAGTGTTCTTCTTGAATCCATCACATGATTTTGAACATGAAGTTTCCAGTTTTTCCTACCGAACGCATCGATACAAGAATACAGGCAGGGTGATGTTTTTCATGAGTTTAATGACCTTACGCTCAAAACTAGTCATGCCTTAGCCACTTGAGGCATTCCCTGGTGAAGGTCTATCTAAAAATCTCTCCAACTAAGATTGGAGGATCTTCATCATGGTACGGACGATACAGATGCAAACATCAAGTATGTCCCAACCAATCCTCTGCCACTGCCTATGGCATCCGGTACTCAATCCAAAGCTAGGATCCATATGAGTAGAAATCTCGAAAACTGGGACACGATCCATCGCTCCTGTCCGCACTTGTTAAAATATCATAAGACAAATAATTAGAAATCCTGCCGATGATGACAGTCTTCGGGCAACCTAATCGCCTCATCATCTTCTTTCATGGCCTCATCAATCCTAAAAGGATAACCCAAATTCTCATTTCTATCTCCCAAGTCTCTTTGCATGCTTCTCTGATAACAATACATGTTGCGACCCAACCCGGATACATTACTAATCAGATTTAGAGCATAATTAAGCATGAATTTAAAATAAATCGTTGCGAAAGACTTAAATAAAAGCGACTACCCAACCACTTGGGCATCTAATGATGCACCTCCGCAGCTATGAGCACTTCTCCGCCACTCGAACACTGCTTCGCTACTATGTCAGACACTGTCTGACTATGCTAAAATATATATTCCCAACTCCAACTCTAAAATAAGAGTAACCAAAGCCCTAAAATAGAGCCACTCAGGCAAAGGAGAGGAAAATGGTGCAATTTTGAAATGAGCTCCTCGGCTGCCTTATATAGATGAGGGTTCGGACCGTCCGAACATGCCTTTGGACCGTCCGAACTCTGCTTGCGCGTGAAAAGTGTCACCTGATAGCACTTCGGACCGTCCGGTCGGGACTTTGGATCGTCCGATCTCGATATTACATCATCCATGACGTCACTCCTTCGGACACCTGGTCAGACCACTGTTCGGACCGTCCTTTGAATCGTTCAATCCCGATATTACATCATCCATGACGTCACTCCTTCGGACACCTGGTCGGACCACTGTTCGGACCATCCTATCCTGGACTTCGGATCGTCCGAACTCTAGTTTTGGCTAATCAAATAATTTCCTTATCTTATCTTATTTGATGAAGATCGGACCGTCCGATCCCTCTTTGAATTGTCTAACTTCACCCTTCTGAACATCTTCATGCCCTCCAAACTTGGACATTTCGGACCATCCGATCCCAGGTTCAGAACCTCCAATCCTGCCTAAGACTTGAAACCTTCCCGGCTATATTTGATTGTTCTGGATCCATTTTCGGACTCCGTTAATCCATCGGGAATTTCATTAATCATTTTTTAATTAATCTAAACATGATCACATGATTAATATACTCATTAATCGTTAATTCTGGATATGGGTCACTACATACTCCCTAGTAAAGGATGAAGTGAAAGTTTGATCATACTAAATTTGTTTGTGCAAGTGTTGTTCCTATATCATATTAGGTCACATGTGAGTGCCAAAATGAAAGGACGATAATAGCTTACATTGGTACTAGCACTACACCTACATCTTTCTTAGAACTAGTAAACCAAACTCCAAAATTAGGCTAGAATTTATTTTTTATGAGAGGAGAAAACGAGATGGTTTATTTCTATAATTATTATTTTTAATTTCATATATTCATTAAACAGTTTTTAGCTTTTTGTCAAAAAAAATTTTGGAGTATGAGGAGTTGCGGGTGATAAGTTCTGGAATAAGTTTGCACTGTGAAGGAAACCTAAAATTTGCATTCTTGGTTTGTGCCACTTCTCGAGGATTTTAAATTACTGTTGTTGTAATATTGTTCTTAATTGTTGCAGAGGATACAAGTGGATGTTAATCTATGCTAAAACGAGTGTTCCAAGTTAATTTATAAGGATTAGTTTATAGCTCTATTTTGTAGTGTGGATTGAATTAGAATTAGAATTTTGATTGATATGTAATATTGAAAAATTGTATATTAAATTTAATTTTTGAAATTTTAAATTTTGATTGATTTATAATATTGAAAATTTGTATATTAAAATATAATTTTTTTGTTTTTTTATTTGAGAAACGACAACGGATTTTATTCGTTGTCTTTGTCATTTTAAAACTGTTGTAATTTATGGTGTTGTTAAAAGTTTGCTAAAAGACAATGGTTAAAAACCGTTGTCTTTGAAGAAAAATACAACTGATAAAATCCATTGTCGGTTGTCATGCCTTTGATAACACCGACAATTACAATAGTTGCCTACCCCGTACGACAAAGGATAAAATCCGTTGTTTTTAGGAGATTTTCTTGTAGTGAATCTTTGAATTTGGGTCTTTTGGTATGGTATTTTGAATTTTTTCATGTGTTTAAGCATAGGTTTCAATGGGTGAGTGTGTAGTGTTGATTTTACGTTGAAAAATACCTAAAAGAACAAAGAAAAATCGAGGTTCGCACCTTGTGCCACAGCCTTTGTGTGCAGGCAGCAATCGGGCTCAGGGGCGCCCATGGATGGGCGCACCCGGGCAAGGCGCACCCGCGCTCTGTACCTCGAGGCACCCACGGTCAAGCGAGAATTTCTTCCGCTCGAGCGCAAATAGTTCTGTTCCAAGTTTTTAATTTTTGCATTTTAAGTCCAAATTTAAAGTTTATGACCTTTTAAGCTATTTTAGGTGTTTCTAAGATGTTCTATTGGAAAAAAATTAAAATTTGAATGTCCTGGACATCGGAACGAGTCACGTGGATAGGTTAAGCTATGTAATGTATTCTCATGCTATATCCCTTCATGAAAGCCATGTTTATCATGCAAGTCATGAAATATTATGAAGCATTACATACATGAACGAGTTTTGCATCTTTATTAGCCATGATGTTATTATGAAAGTTATGAGCATGAAACGACGACATATATGATGAATGTTATGATGATATGAATCATGCATGAAAACAAGTTGATGTTGTATGTGACTTTGTTGTGGCAATACGAGATGAAAATGACGGGATTTTGACTTTCGGGATGAGATCCGGAAGGGCCTATCCAAAATACGTGCTCAAGAGAATGTGGAACTGGCACCTTGGGATGAGCTCCAGGGATGACCAATGCAAAATATGTGCTCAAGAGAATGTGCAATTGGCACCTTGGGATGAGCTTCGGGGATGACCTTTCCAAAATACGTGTTCAATACGACGGTTGCCATAAATGCCTGTATCCCATCATAATTATGTGACAGTTTTATGATAAGTTCAGTTATGCTTATTTTTTTTAGTTATTTAAAATTCCAAGATAAGCATGTTTTTCTTATGCATTACTTGCTGAGTCATTAGACTCACTATACTTAAATGGTGCAGGTGATGACTCCAATGATGATTATATTGATGAGTATGGAACGGGGCATCAAGAGGAGGAAATAGGCGGACCGGCGGGTGATGCATGAGAGCCATGTTTTTTAACGATGTTATTTTGCACAATTGTTTTGAATTCAAAAGAAGGGACCGCAATTTTTTATTTATTTTATAGTTGACCTTTTTGGCAATACTGCAAAAGTTTATTCTTCTCAGTTGTTGGTGCACTTTAAAACATTTCTAAGTAAAGATTTTTATTTTCCGCAAATTATTTTCCCTAAATTTTATGTATGTACGTTTAGTAATGTTCCCGAGTTTTGGGACGTTATAGCTTGGTATCGGAGTGGTTCGCTCTGGGAGTTAGCGCTCGCATGCATACTCACTACGACCCAAATGCTTTGTCTTCATGTCTATAAGTTTTAAGGTTTAATGAATAATTTGCATAATAGTATGTTAGACATATGAGTTATACATGTTAGATGTTATGTTTCATATTTAAAAGTTATGACTGAGTGATGTGGACAATTTTGGACAACAGGATCATGACTTCCCGTAGAAACCAGACCAACGAGAATAATGACCAGAACAACCAGAATAACCAGTTTCTGGCAGGACTAGCCGATTTTATGCAAGAGCAAAGCCATGCTCAAGGAGCACAGATTCAGCAACTGATTTAGGCACAGGCGGGTGGCAGTACGAACAATCGCCCAGTAGTTACCAACCCAAGCATAAAGCAGTTCAAGGATCTAGGGACATCTGATTTCATGTGAGGATCCGACCCTATAAAGGCTGAGGAGTGGATTCAGTCCTTAGATACCATCTTCGAATTCATGCAACTGACTGATGCAAACCGTATGAGGTGTGTCATCTTAATGTTTTGGGATGATGCCTGAGTTTTGTGGAATGGGGCCAAGTCTGCTGTGAACCTTACCGCGCTGACAGGGAATAAGTTCAAAGATGTATTCTATGAGAAATAATTTACAGTGAGCACGAGGACCAGACTTTCCTGGGAGTTTCTGGAGCTCCGCCAAGGGAGTATGGCCATTGCTGAGTATGTCAAGAAGTTTGAGAGAGGGCGGTACTTGTGCCCATGATTTTTGGAAACCCCGCTGAGTAATTGAAGCACTTTATGGAGGTTTTGAATGCCTCCATCCATCGAGATGTTAGATTGAGTGGAGATGCCACTTACAAAGACGCAGTGGATCAGTCTATGCTGTTTGAAAATGATAAGAATGATATCATCAAGGGATCGTAATTCAAGAGGACCAGTTATTTTAACGCCCCAAATTTATATTAATTGAGTTTATTTGAGATAATCCGAGATTATAGAATTCATGATCCTATTTGATTTTGATCAGGGTCTATTTTGCAATTTTCGGAAATTTTAGGGACTAAAGTGAAAATAAGGGATTTGTTATAATATCCTGACTCCATTGATTTGTTCTCCTCACTCTTCTCCTTCTCCAAATCGGTTTCCTCCATAGAAGCTTGGGAAACACTTCTTCAAGATTTTCAAATCCCGATTTCGGCTCGATCCGTCCGTTAGAATTGATTTTCAAAGGCAGATTCGCGATCCCGGCAGCAAGAGCTTCGTTCTATAGTAAGTTTTCTCCTATCAGTTGTATTTCTATTTTCGGATGTTGTTAGAATCGACTGAGTTTCGGTTATGATGTTCTTGAACTAGTTCTTATCGTTTATTCTCAGTCGGTTTTGAAAAAGAGCGTAGTTCGGATTTGTTATGATTTTTGGAATCATAATTCGAAAAATTGGATTTTGAGATGTGTTGGATTTGATTTGTTATTGATGTTTTAGCATTGTTTTGAGTTTTTTGCGATGCTATACTGCTATCTGTGTTTCCGGTTTGATCAGAATATAGCCGTTATGCCGCCGGTTTGAGTTTTGGGATTTTGAACCGTTTGAATTGTTGAACCTTTGGTTATTGGCTTTGTTCGTTGTTCTGATCTTCTTTTGCCTCCGTACAGATTTTTTTGAAGTTTTTTGAGCCCAGAGTTAGCAGAAGTCGAACGTCGAAGAGATTAGGCGAAAAGCGGTAAAGAGTTACCTTGAGCATTTGTTGTTTTTGGGTTGTATAGATTTTGATATAATCTCTTTTGTAGCGTATCCAGAGTTGGAGCTATTTGCATCCAAAGGTACAAGCAGTCATCGTTTAAGCGGGATAAAACACTCAAAACAGATGGTTCTTGAGTTTCCCTTAAATCATATACTTGTATCAATACTTGTTCTAGAATGGGAAACTTGTATTTTGTTGTTTGAACTTTTGTTATATTGCTTAATGCTTTACGTTTTTCTTATGCATTCATTTCGTGCCTAAATCTTTGATTTCAGCAGGCTGTACGCCTTTTTGTTTAGACGATTTGGGGGCTATAATCGAGTGGCCTGGGTGTAGAAGTTCACCTAGTGTCAGCATACTCCTTGTAGTCGCACCAAAGTATAGAGGATGGAGATACGTGACACCACCTCGATCGGGAGTGTCGGTGAGTTGTTACGTTATCTCATCCTCGGGATCCCAAAAGCATAGCAGTAATTTCTTGATTATCAGAGTTGATATCCCAATTTTAAAGACATGCATTTCATTCGTATTAACATTGAATATGTTGTTTGTATTTCATGTTGTTTTTTATATTACTTGTTATTGCATGTTATGTTGCTTTTATTGGGAATATCATTCTCACCGGAGTTATCCGGTTGTTGTTTTGTTTTGTATGTGTACTTGGCGACAGGTAAGGCAGGATCAAGTCAGAGGCAGTATGGCTAGGGGTTGAGTTGAGCAGAAGTGAGGACTTGGTGTTTTTGAGAAGTCGATTATGTAATCGAACTTATTTTTGAGAAGTCTATTAGTTCGAAGGATTTTTTAACTCTAGCCCTCATGTTTTGTATTTGGATTGAACGTTGTACTAATGAATGTCTGAGTTTGATTGCTGTCAAGACTTGTATGAGAGCTTAGCATTAGCTATTTTTTGGTTTTTGTTCTGGTGCAGGGGGCATCTGAGCTGCTATTTTTAGCACCCGAGCGCACCCCTGTTTGAGGAATCCAATAGGGATGGATATTGCTGTGCGCTCGAGCACGGCAACAGTATTTTAAAAAAAAAATTTATTTATTTCTTTGCTTAGTTATTGTTTAACCCAAGATTAGATGATTAGAACCAAGGTCCTCACATTAAGTGGTATCAGAGCGATAAGATCTTGGATTGAATTTGTAAGTGAGCGGGGTAGATCGAGTCCGCATGAATTGATTCTCGCATGTGGTTTAATTATTTAAATTGATTTATTTAAATACCATGCGAGCATGCTTTATTATTTCAAATTTAATTTAATTACATGATTTTGTAATTTAATTGATAAAGCATGAATTAATTGCGATACGAACTGTATTTATTTTCTGTTCAAATCCGGATTCCGTCAAATGACATGAGTAAGCAGAACAAAGATTTTTTGACACCGAAAGTTTGAAGATCGAGGTAATCGTGTCCTAACTCTTGCGAGCACGAGATATTTGTACTTGATGAATATTGAGCAGGAATCGAACTACTTAGAATCCAGATTGTATAGAGTAATACTGCGACTGATCAGATGGATATCTATCCGTCACCGATGGAAGCATGATTGATGAGATTTCAGTCGTTTTAACCGCCGACTCTGAGGAGTACTGAGAATATCGCGGGATATGAAAGCTGGTTAGTAGAGATCGATCAGATATTTGATTCTATGGACTACATGTATGACCGTAGAACTCGATTAGTTGTTTTTCAACTTCAAGGCTTTGCGAGAAGTTAGGGGTTCTCGAAGAGGAAAGAATAAGAGAATTAAGGTACGACTATTTCTTGGAGTTTGTTTAATCCGAATTTCTACAGCAGATTCAGTTGCAGCAATCGACCAAGCATAGAGGGAATAACATAAGAGGTCACCTTCAACCGAAGGGTAATCAATTCAAGAAGTCTGGAAGTAGTTCTTCTAGCTCCAGGGGATAAAAATAGTTTGGTTCAGGACAGAGTTCCGGATCTTCCGGTTTATCTTGCAGAAATTGTGGAAGTCGACACCCCAGTGAGCACTGTCTTGGAATTTATGGTAGTTGCAATATCTACCATCAGACCGAACACTACGCGAGGAGATGTCCTCAGCGTGATACCGTTGGATCTCGGTCAGGGCAGTCTTTTAGACCGATGGTTCATCAGGGGCGGCAAGCTTCTGTGGTTCTTTCCTTTCGGCCACCGCAGCAGAATCGACTAGGAGGTTATCCGAATATGAATCAACCTCCAATGAAACAGACTTTAGTATTTGCTCTTAATGAGGATTCGTAGACTCGGGCTTCATCTGGAGATGATTTGACAGGTAACCATTCGAATTTGGTTTTTGTGCCTGTTGAATGTCAGATATTGGTACTTTCCCTACCTTTTTACTTGAGGAATCTAGTTTGATGCATTCCCTTTTGTTGAGCTTTTGGGTTACTTTAGTAGCAACTCTTGATTTGGATGGGAATAAGATTGAACTGAGAAGTTGGTACTTAGGTTATCGGATTTTGAGTTTATTATCTGTTGAGATATTTAAGCAAGTACAGGGCAACCGAGGAATATTTTCAAAAAATTTCCAGATTTAGATCTGATTCGTTAGATGAGTGGAAATCCTCCAGTAAGAATTCTTGATTCGTAGATTCTATTGATTTTTGTTCTATAGAATGACCATTTATTACATAAGTGTGCGGAGGAATTCTTGATGTTTGCAGATGATGTCATGAATTTTAACCCGATCTGGTTGATACACTAGTGGTTATAGAATTTTCAGACGATGATATAGTAGGATGAACTTCCAGTTTTGATTCCGATTTGTTAGATTGACTCCAGCTTGAACTGAAATCAGAATATCATCTTCCTAAGACCGGACTCAGAACGAGGTATGGTCGCTTGAACTTTGTCTTGCCGTTGTTTTGGCAGACGCTCCTGCAGTGATTTTGAATTATTAGGAGTCGAAACCTTCAGAGATATTTGAGACAATGAAGACTGAAGAAATGTAAATTGGAAGCATATTGATTTAAAATTTATATCAAGATAAATAAGGACCATAAGTTTGTCAATTGGACTCCATGTTCTCACTAAGGAAAAAGTTTCCCGTTTTCACTAGAGGGTGGTGAAATCGTTAAAATAGTGGGAGTGAGATTCATAAAATTAAATTCGCCTATTTTATGTCTTAGTAAATTGTTAAACAATCATTGATATATGTCTGTTTTTCCTTTTCAGTATTTCATACAATGAATTCGCGAATCCTTTATTCTCGATCCTCGAACAAAACAAGCTGACTGGCGCCAACTATACGGAATGGTTCCGGAAGTTGAAGATTGTCTTAACTTCGGAGAAAATGCTCTACGTGTTAGAGAAAGCACCTCCGAAGGAAGCACCAGCTGACATAAGTCCGGAGGAATTGGCCAACCTTGATGCATGGTGACCATGACATCAAGACCAAATGCTATATGCAAGCCTCGATGTTGATGAACTCCAGAGGCGATTTGAGGACACGGTGAATGCTAGTATCTTGAGCAGTTGGGAACTGCAAAGGGTATGTTCTATATCGAAATAAACATGTCACTTAATACAACTTCTATGTGGATCTCACATTTGCAATGATTTGCAGGTGATGACAAGAAGTCGCAGGCTTAGAATGGCTGAGGCTCGGAATGGTTCCAGAGTTGAAGCTACGGCCATTGGAGATGTTTGTTTGATTTTGCAGAATGGTTTTAAATTATTGATTGAGAGATGTTTTATTTGTGCCAGATTTAATTAAAAACATTATTTCTATTTCTATGCTTGATAGAGATGGTTATTCTTGTAATTTTGTGAATGGGATTTGCAATATTTACAAGAATGAATGTTTAATTGGAAATGGACAACTTGAAAACGATCTATACAATTTAAAACTAAAAGACGTTCCAGTAAATTGTATTGACAAACCGGCGACAACAAACAAAAGGAAAATCGATAGTCAAAACCCGGCAAACCTTTGGCACGCTAGACTAGGTCATATTTCCTCAAGGAGGATGAACAAGCTAGTGGGAGAGGGCATGTTTGATATGTCTGATATTAACTCTCTACCTACTTGTGAATCCTGCCTAAAAGGAAAATGACTAAATCTCCTTTAAGGGGAAGCCTGAACGTAGTCAAAATCTGTTGGATTTGATCCATACAGATGTTTGTGGTCCATTTAGAGTAGGGACTCAACATGGCCACACCTACTTCATTACCTTTACTGATGATTATTCTAGGTATGGGTATTTATATTTAATGAAATATAAGTCTGAAGCATTTGAAAAGTTCAAAGAATTCAAGGCTGAAGTAGAAAACAAGCTAGGTAAAAGTATTAAAGCACTTCGATCGGATCGAGGTGGAGAATACTTGAGTACCGAGTTTTTGGACTATCTAAAAGAGAATGGGATTCTCTCTCAGTGGACTCCTCCTATGACACCACAGCTTAATGGTGTATCGGAGCGTCGTAATCGAACTTTGTTGGACATGGTTCGATCCATGAAGCTTCACTGAGCTTCCACCTTCGTTTTGGGGCTATGCGCTTGAAACGGCGGTATTGTTGTTGAATAACGTCCACACTAAAGCAGTGGACAAAACACCATACGAGTTATGGAATGGCAAAGCTCCTAAGTATTCATACTTGAGGATTTGGGGATGTCCTGCTTACGTGAAGCGGACAGTGGGAGATAAGTTGGATAGTCGATCCAGCTTGTGTTATTTTGTGGGTATCCGAAGAATTCAATCGGATATTATTTCTATTATCCTGCTGAAACAAAGGTGTTTGTTTCACGGAATGCCACCTTCTTGGAGAAGGAGTTCTTATTGGATAAGAAAGGCGAGATGATGGAACTCGAAGAAGTTCGAGAAGAACCCGAAATACAAAATAACGATCCCACACCTCAGGAACCATTGCTGGACACGCCTGCACCTAGAAGATCCGAGAGGACTTCTAGACCTCCAGTTCGATATGGTCTTCTTCTTGAAGAGGGTCAAGATGAACCCGACATTGGATGTGATCCAAGAAGCTTCAAGGAAGCAATTTCTGATGCGGATTCGAATTTATGGCTTGAAGCTATGCAGTCAGAATTGGATTCGATGCATACTAACCAAGTCTGGTCTTTAGTGGATCCTCCCGATGGAATTGTTCCAATAGGGTGTAAATGGATCTACAAAAGAAAGCTTGGGCCTGATGGTAAGATATTGACTTACAAGGCGCGATGGCAAGGAGTTGACTATGATGAAACCTTTTCACCAGTCGCAATGTTCAAGTCCATAAGAATCCTAATTGCCATAGCTGCATGGTATGACTATGAGATATGGCAGATGGATGTGAA
Source organism: Henckelia pumila (assembly GCF_033568475.1). NCBI lineage: Eukaryota > Viridiplantae > Streptophyta > Magnoliopsida > Lamiales > Gesneriaceae > Henckelia > Henckelia pumila. The sequence continues at coordinate 128,238,081 of NC_133122.1, read as the reverse complement.
GACTGCTTTTCTTAATGGAGACATTAAGGAAGAAATCTATATGAAGCAGCCTGAGGGGTTCACATCCATGGGAAGCGAGCATATGGTATGCAAGCTTCAGAGATCAATTTATGGTCTAAAACAAGCATCAAGAAGTTGGAACCATAAATTTGATGAAACAATTAAAGATTTTGGTTTCATCAAGAACCCGGAGGAACCTTGCGTGTACAAGAAAGTAGTTAAGGATGCGGTGACATTCTTAGTACTTTATGTTGATGACATCCTACTCATTGGGAATGATGTAGGGATGTTGCAGTCAACAAAGATATGGTTATCAGGTAGATTTTCGATGAAGGATTTGGGTGAGGCATCCTACATTCTTGGGATACAGATCTATAGGGATAGATCTAAGAGAATGATAGGACTCACTCAATCAACCTACATCGATACCATATTGAAACGGTTTTCAATGGATGGGTCCAAGAGAGGACATCTACCCATGTGTCATGGAGTTTCTCTATCCAAGTCTATGTGTCCCAAGACTGATGCAGATAGAGAATATGACACATGTACCATATGCGTCAGCTATAGGTAGTATCATGTATGGGATGATATCTACCAGACCGGATGTAGCATTTGCTCTGAGTGTCACGAGCAGATATCAGTCTAATCCTGGTCAGATGCATTGGAAAGCCGTGAAGGACATTCTTAAGTACTTGCAAAGGACTAAGAATATGTTCATGGTTTATGGAGGACGAGAACTCAAACTGGAAGGCTATACCGACTCTAGCTTCCAAAGTGATGTGGATGACTCGAAGTCAACCTCTGGATTTGTGTTCATGCTCAATGGTGGTGCTGTCTCTTGGAAGAGTTCCAAGCAGGACACCACAGCGGATTCCACCACTGAGGCTGAATACATTGCAGCATCAGCTGCTGCTAAAGAGGCCGTTTGGATGAGGAATTTCGTCCAAGAGTTGGGCGTCATTCCTGAATTTGTTGGTCCAGTCCCGTGTACTGCGACAACACGGGTGCCGTTGCTCAAGCAAAGGAACCAAGGTCTCATCAAAGATCCAAACACGTACTGAGAAATACCACATAATCCGGGAGATTGTGGAAAGAGGAGACATCAGTGTCGAACGAGTGGCCTCTGCAGACAATATCGCTGATCCACTTACTAAGCCTTTGCCAGGACCATTGTTTGACAAACATCGCGAAGCAATGGGTCTACGTAGTATGACTAGTTGGCTATAGGGCAAGTGGGAGATTGTAAGAGTGGGTGCCCAGTGAGCCAACTGTGTGGCTATGGGCTTTGTTGACTCTTTGTATAAACAATCTTTTGTTTAATATTATTTACACTTTTATGGCAATGACTTTATATTACTTCATATTGTTATATACTATTGTTGTTTTGATAAAGACCTTGAATATACTATAGTGTACGTAAGATGTGGTAGAACATGGAGATGTCTATCATGAAATACATCTTATAGTCACTGTATATTCTAAAACCGTTCCTAGTCGATTGAGCCGTCCGATAATAAGGATAAGGATCGCTCGAGTTTGAGACTAGCATTTGCGATGCGGAGTACCACGTTTCATTGGTAGGGAACATGGAGATGTTCGAAGCATGCAAATGGATATTCATAGGATGAATAGTCGAACTACCCTATCCGGACTTTCCAAGTGGTTATCACTTATCGAGTGGATAAAGTCCGCGGTTTTGGTTGTACACCATTAGTCCTTACGACTTGAAACATCATGGAGACTCTATATGCTAGTACTGTGCTTTGACTCGTTTACCGACTCTGAGGGGGTCATCAGGTGTCGAGATTGGGTACAGTTACGACACATATAGGAGTCAATGCATTGTTGTCAAGGATTCACCACATACTTGCGAGTGTGGATATCCTATGCGATCTGAGGAGATATTAGTGTGACAAATCTCTGGCCAGAGTACTTGATGTGATTTAAGAAATGGTTTCTTAGTAGCACATGCGATGTCACTAATTTGATCTTCAAGATGTATTGCATAGTTATCGAATCTTGAGCGACTCTCGATATACCAATGGTTGTTGATTCGATCGGATATATGGATGAAGGGACCGTACTGTACGTTAACCAAAATCTACTGGGTCTTGTAGGCACTATCAGTGATACCTAGGGAATCATGGGGCGATGTTGCTAGGCGCTTTACCATGATTCGTTGGGCAAGTCGGAAAGTGTTGTTCCGAGTCACAAGGAGTTGTGAGCCCACGGCTAGCTGTATCCCTGAACCATTGAGGTCACACAGTGTAATGGAGTTTTAATCCCCGTTGAGATAGTTAAATTTAAAGAGTTAAATTTAATGAACTAAGGAGTTGGACTTCTTAAATAAGAGTAAGGGAGTAGGATTTCCTAAAATGACATAGGGATGGACATTTTTGGAAACCACTGAATTCGGATTCAGGAAAATTTATTTTGACTTTAAAACGTGCAGAAATGGTTTCTGTGCACATTGGTGAAATCGTTTCATCAATCGGAGTCACGATGAATTTTATATTAATTTCTGAACGAGTGGGCTTTGCTTATCGGGCCCCAGCTTATGACTAATGGGCCCTAAGGTGTTAGTGGCCTGCATTATAAATAAGTTATTTCAGTACAGAAATTACACACAACAGGTCATAATTTTTGAGACAGAGCAAAAATCGAACCCTAGCCTCTCTCTCAACAAATCGGCCGAACCCTCCCCCTCTGCCCGAGAAATTCCGGTCTGTGATTTTGAATCGCAGTAAGGAATAGCGAATCAGATTCGTTTATTCTCTTCGCAGAAAACTTCTGATAGATTTTCTAGTGCAATCTATCAGAGGGATTAAACCTCTGTTCGTGGACCTGATTGAAGGCGTTCATCGGTTCCAGGGAGAGACAACAAGAGCAGAATTGTTCTGTTGGTGTCCATTAATCTCGTTGCGAGATTTGAGGTAAAATTTATTTAATTGTTATTTAAATTTTACACACACACGTAATTCAATCGATGAACGGTTGATACCCATACCATGGAAACGTTCCATGAAAAAATTTTTAAACTTCCGCTGCACCGGGTATCAATCGTAATTGGTCTGGGAACTCGCCAGTTTTCCAACAATATTTGGATGAAATTGTGACTATTCTTATCAATGAAATTCTTATCCATTCGAAGATTTGTACTGATCTTTCAAAATCTTGAGAGTTGTTTGCAGATTTGCATGTCGATCAGTGATATGCTTTCTCTATCAATGTCTGAATTCTGATTTGATCGAGTTATTCTTCCTCGATCATTTTATATGGAGGCGGAAATTTTGTTGATCACCTCAAGACCGGAGCCGATATGAATTGATCTAGATCGACGTCCTTACCTAGAATTTGAAGATTCTTGGTTTAGCAAGTTATATCGCTGATTCTTCGAGGTAGTATTATCGGTTGTGAAGCCGATTACTCAGCAAAATATGTTCTTCTATCTGGAATTAATCTTATGAAACCAGTTCTTATTGATTGAAGAAGAGGTGGATCAACGCTTCATTATTCTTTTGTTCCTTTTGTATTGATGATCGTATGAAGACGCTCGAGACTCAATGTCTGATTCTGGATTTTGAGCTCATAAGCGATCTTATTGATTAGAAGATCTGGAATCCATTTAATTATGGGGAGATTTCCGTAATCTTCCTGATCTTGGAAGCTGTATTACTGGTTTCGCCGTACAGACTGAGTATGAGAAAGAGAAGATGATTAGAAGTACCAAGGGAATTTTCGATTGTAAATCCATTCTAACCTGAGAAATTGTATCCAGCAGCAGATGCGCTAAGCCGAAATATCTATTTTATTTTATCTACTATCAGCTTTCTCATTGATTGATGAATACGGCACTTCCGGTTTAGAATTCGAAGCAGATAGGAGTTCTATCAGCATTTTTGCTTTCGAGCCAAATCAGAATTGATTGAGAAGATTAAGATCGTTCAGAGATTTGATTCGAATTTTCAGAATTCGATAAAGAAAAGTCAGAACTGAACCAGTCTGAGATTCAGGTTGGTGTTGATGCCCTACTTGAGATTGAACTTATTGTTGTGCCAGATGTTTCTGATGGAGACATCGTATCTTGAGATTGGCACAATGCATTCTATTTCGTGTTCCTTTCAACGACCGAAAGATAATTGCTGATTTGAGGAATCAGATGGGATAGAAGCAGATGAAGAACGATGTTCGAGGTATGTTTTTCCGATGTTCTGACCTGTCTGCAGTTGATAGCAGAGAGAGAACAACCCGACGTTCTGTTGTACAGTTTATTCTAGTTCAGAATGGGATAGAGATCATGTTTTCGATGGTTTTGTCACGAAACTTCCTGGAACAGTCTGATTTTTGAGGTACTATCTGTTTAAGATTGACCAATTGGTGAAAGCTGCTACTGTATTCTGTACAAAATAATTCTCAAACATGTTCAGAAGATGGATATTCTGTCAGAACTTTTGTCAATTTGTCTGATTGCCAAAATTGGTCATTTCAGATAGAGATCTTTGTTATAACTTTTCTTTGGTATATTCTTCGAAGAGGCTTTTGTTATTCTATTGCATCTGAGTACAATTGTTAACCTCAGAACGACGGATAGTCTGAACAGACATTTTGAATTAGAGGCTTTGCCGAGCTGTAGTGCTAGGCCGACCCAATAGCTGAATAGCCTGATTGGGCTAGGTGAGGGTGAGCGGTCCATGCCATCTCTTAAGCTCAATTATTACCAGAATTTGAAATTCATGGTACCTATCCTGATGGTCCATGGTTCGTATTAAAGGAAGATATAAAACTCCCTGACTCCGAGAGGAGAAGATCTGGAGTTTGGTGCTTGATCTTTGCACTAGCTGACGAGTGTCTCTAACTCCTATGGAGTTCTGTACAACAACAGCTATTAGATGATTATTTGGATGGCATATTTTCATGAGTTGTATGAGCAGAATTGAAAATCTCTTTGTATTGGGATGATTTTTTTATGAGTCACTTGTTTTGGAACAAGATTTGTTTCGAGGTTTTGAACAGATGATGTTTGTATGTCGAGAATGAAGACAACTTGGACTAGACAGTCGAAGTATAATGTTAGATGCAGACATTCGTAATTGGATCAAAAAGATAGATTATTTCTGAAGATTTATACTTTTAGAGGATTTGTCAGATATGAGAAGAGAGAGAAATCGTCTCTGAGATTGATTAAATTTCACTAGAGTCTGAAGATGATAGGAGATCTTTCCTACAGACTTGTTTTGTTCCGTCTCTTTCTGGTTTTCAAGAGGTGATTCCGTCTTTCATTGCGGATTATCGCCAGATCCATGTTGCTGAATTACCCAACCAGATTTTTCTTTTATTCTTTAGTTGATGAGAGCGGAATTTGACGAGTTACCAAATTGATTGAGACGACTGATTCAGAGTTTTAACCAAACAGAGATGCAACTCTGAAATAGACCGATTCAGTGTAACAGTGCAGTTGAGCCGTTACGGATTTTTAAGAAGAGATTTGGGGGTTAGATTCCAATTTGAGGCAACGGTTTCTGGACTGATTCTGAGAGATGAATTCTTTCCAGTTTTGGATATTACCCATTTTCTTTTGAGATTGAACTGTATTCGATTTCGAGGATGAAATCAGTTCTTAGAGAGGGGGAATTGTAACGTTCCAAATTTATCTTAATTGAGTTTATTAGAGATAATCAGAGATTATAGAATTCAAGAGTCGATTTGATTTTGATCAGGGTCTATTTTGCAATTTTCGGAAATTTCAAGGACTAAAGTGCAAATAAGGGATCTGTTATAATATCTTGACTCCATTGAATTTTTCTCCTCACTCTTATCCTTCTCCATATCGGTTTCCTCCATAGAAGGTTGGGAAATGCTTCTTCAAGATTTTCAAATCCCTATTTCTGCTCGATCCATCCATTAGAATTTATTTTCGAAGGCAGATTCGCGATCCCGGCAGCGAGAGCTTTGTTCTATAGTCCATTTTCTCCGATCAGTTTTATTTCTATTTTTGGATGTTGTTAGAATCGACTGAGTTTCGGTTATGATGTTCTTGAACTAGTTCTCATCGTTTATTCTCAGTCGGTTTTGAAAAAGAGCGTCGTTCGGATTTGTTATGATTTTTGGAAGCATAATTCGAAAAAGTGGATTTTGAGATGTGTTGGATTTGATTTGTTATTGATTTTTTAGCATTGGTTTGAGTTGTTTGTGATTCTATACTGCTATTTGTATTTTTGGTTTGATCAGAATATAGTCATTATGCCGCCGGTTTGAGTTTTGGGATTTTTAACCGTTTGAATTTTTGAACCTTTGGCTATTGGGTTTGTTCGTCGTTGTGATCTTCTTTTGCCTCCATGCAGATTTTTTTGAAGTTTGTTGAGCCCAGAGTTAGCAGAAGTCAAACGTCGAAGAGATTAGGTGAAGAGCGGTAAAGAGTGACCTTGAGCATTTGTTGTTTTTGGGTTGTATAGATTTTGATATAACCTCTTTTGTAGTGTATCCAGAGTTGGAGCTATTTGCATCAAAAGTTACAAGCATTCATCGTTTAAGCGGGATAGAACACTCAAGATAGATGGTTCTTGAGTTTCCCTTAAATCACATACTTGTATCAATACTTTTTCTAGAATGGGGAACTTTGTATTTTGTTGTTTGAACTTTTGTTATATGGCTTAATGCTTTACGTTTTTCTTATGCATTCATCTTGAGTCTAAATCTTTGATTTCAGCGGGCTGTACGCCCTTTTTGTTTAGACAATTTGGGGGCTATAATCGAGTGGTCTGGGTGTAGAAGTTCACCAAGTGTCAGCAAACTCTTTGTAGTCGCACCAAAGTCTAGAGGATGGAGATACATGACACCACATCGATCGGGAGAGTCGGTGAGTTGTTACGTGATCTCATCCTCGGGATTGCAAAAGCATAGCAGCAATTCCTTGATTATCAGAGTTGATATCCCGATTTTAAAGACATACATTTCATTCATATTAACATTTAATATGTTGTCTGTATTTCATGTTATTGAGATATTAATTGTTATTTCATTTTACGCTGCATTTACCAGGAATATCATTCTCATCGGAGTTATCTGGCTGTTGCTTTGTTTTGTATGTGTACTTGGCGACATGTGGGGTAGGATCAAGTCAGAGGCAGAATGGCTAGGGGTTGAGTTGAGTAGAAGTGAGGACCTGGTGTTTTTGAGAAGTCGACTATGTCATCGAACTTATTTTTGTATTCGAACTTGTTCTTATTTGTTTTGTAGAACCTAGAATCGACGCATGATCTATTAGTTCGAAGGATTGTTTAACTCTAGCCCTCATGTTTTGTATTTGGATTGAACGTTGTACTAATGCATGTTTGAGTTTGATTGTTGTCAAGAATTGTATGATAGCTTAGCATTAGCTGTTTTCTGGTGCAGGGGGCGCCCGAGCTATAGTTTTTAGCAGCCCGAGTGCACCCACGTTTGAGGAATCCAGTAGGGCTGCATATCGCTGCGCGCTCGAGCAGCAGTTTTTGCCCGCTCGAGTGCGGCAACAGTATTTAAAAAACAAATTTTTTTTTTCTTTGCTTTGTTATTGTTTAACCCGAGATTAGATTATTAGAACCGAGGTCCTCACAGTAATAAAGGTCGTGATCATTATGGGCCTAACCGGAAGAGACCATATCAGGCTTCATTCCAGAACTAATTACAGCAACAGTTGCAGCCTCGACCTCATGTGACAAAATCGTTGGCAATCACTGCTCCAAAACCAAAGAATGCAACAGCTTGTCATAGGTGTGGGAAGATTCACTCAAGACAGTGCTTGTGGGGATCCAATGTTTGCTTTCTATGCAAGAATCCAGGACACTATCAGAAAGACTGCCCCCAGTCTAAGGTGCCAGTGAAAGGAAGAGTTTATGCGATGACTCACGACCAGGTGGATCCAGACTCTGCTATTGTCATAGTTATGATTGTTGTTGCCATTTTTTCCTTCTATTGTTTTGATAGATAATAGGGATACACATTCTTTCAAGTCGGTAAAATTTGTGACTAAATTGGGAATAGTATTGGATAAGTCAGTCTCGGGGTTCACTGTATCATTGCCTTCAGGGGAGGAATTTATGACTAGCAGTGTTGTGAGAACTTTTAGAATTCAGATACATGGTCATGAATTGAAGGCAGACCTCATTGTTTTAGATATGGCCGATTTTGGCATAATTCTTGGGATGGATTGGTTGTCTCATCACGAGGCCACCATAGACTACAATAAGCGGAAAGTTTGCTTAAAAACTCAGAGTGGGGAATCATTTGTTTTCCATGTTGTGCACAGGCCGAGGCTACCTCAGGTTATATCAGCAGTTAAGGCTTGGCAGATGATAAGTAAAGGTGCACCAGTTTTCTAGCCAGCATCTCTAGTGATGAGGACATGCCTCGACCGAAACTTGAAGAAGTTGAAGTAGTGAAGGATTTCCCAGAGGTTTTTCCTGATGATGTTGCGGGATTACCTTCAGTAAGGGAGGTAGATTTTGGAATAGAGTTAGTGCCTGGAACCACGCCAGTTTCCATGGCATCGTACAGGTTACCACGGACTGAAATGAAGGAGATGAATGATCAGTTGCAAGAACTATTGGATAAGGGATTTATCAGATCGAGTGTGTCACCCTGCGGTTCACTGGTGTTGTTTGTACGCAAGAAGTATGGGTCAATGAGGTTGTGCATTGACTACAGAGAGCTGAACCAAGTTATGGAGAAGAACAGATATCCATTGCCAAGGATAGATGATCTATTCGATTAGTGCAAGAAGCAGTGGTGTTCTTTAAGATCGATATGCAATTAGGATACCATCAGTTGAAGGTAAAAGACGAGGATGTGCAGAAAATGGCCTTCAGGACTTGATACGACCATTACGAGTTTATGGTTATGCATTTTGGGTTGACCAATGCCCCAGCAGTGTTCATGGATTTGATGAACTGAGTGTTTCAACCTTTCTTGGATCAGTTTGTCATAGTCTTCACAGATGACATACTGATCTACTTCCGTAGTCTGGATGAGCATAGTCAGCATTTGACTACAGTTTTGTAGATTCTGAAGGAGAAGCAATTATTTGCTAAGTTCATTAAATGTGACTTTTAGTTGGAGCAGATTTCATTTTTGGGTCATCTGGTTTCAGCAAAAGGAATCTCGGTTGATCCATCTAAAGTAGAAGCGGGTTACTACCGGAGATTCATTCAAGATTTCTCCAAGATATCTCTACCACTGACATCTTTTACTCAGAAATGAGTGAAGTTTGAGTGGTCAGATCAGTGTGAGAAAAGTTTTAGTGAGCTGAAGGAAAGGTTAATGACAGCGCCAGTTCTAGAAATTACAGAAGGAACCGGTTGTTTTGTGATATATACAGATGCATCCAAATGTGGGTTAGGGTTGTTTTGATGCAAGACAACAAGGTGATTGCTTACGCATCATGACAGCTGAAAGTTCTTGAGAAGAACTACCCGACTCACGATCTTGAGTTGGCAGCAGTTGTCTTCGCTTTGAAGATGTGGAAACATTATCTGTATGGAGAGAAGTGTCAGATTTTTACTGACGATAATAGCCTAAAGTAATTCTTCACACAAAAAGAGTTGAACATGAGGCAGAGGCGATGGTTGGAATTGGTGAAAGATTACGAATATGGCATTAGCTAGCATCCGTGTAAGGCTAATGTAGTAGCTGATGCATTGAGTCGCAAGTCTGCGACTTTGAACCAACTGACAACTCAACAGGATTTTATTAGAGATTTTGAGAGACTGAAGTTAGAAATGGTCGAACCAAATGAAGAGTGTGTGTTATCAGATTTAATAGTGGTACCAAGTTTACTTGATAAAATACGAGTTGGTCAGACTTCATACCAGCAGCTAGTAGCGTGGAGGCAAAGGGAGGATGTGGGTTCCAGCAGTGGACTCACTGAGAGTAGAGGTGATGAAAGAAACACATACTACACCGTATTTCATTCATCCAGGGAGTACGAAAATGTTTAAGGATCTGCAGTTATTGTATTAGTGGTCAGGAATGAAGAAGGACATCATGAGGTTTGTCAACTAATATCTAAAATGCCAGCAGGTGAAAGTTGAGCATTAGAGTCCAGCAGGATTTTTGAAACCATTGCTTGTTCCCACATGGAAGTTGGAAGATGTCACTATGGACTTCGTGGTAGGATTGCCAGTTACACCATGGAGGATGAAATATATTTGGGTTATGGTTGACAAACTTATAAAGTCAGCTTATTTCCTACCAGTTAGGACTAAATTCTCGATAAATCAGTATGCAGAGTTGTACATTTGAGAAATAGTCAGATTGCATGGAGTTCCAACTAGAATTGTGTCTAACAGAGATCCTAGGTTTACCTCGAACTTTTTGGGAAGCTTACATCATGTATTGGGTAAAAAATTAGTTTTCAGTACAACATTTCACCCTCAGACATATGGACAATCAGAGCGAGAGATTCAAATACTCAAGGATATTCTCAGGGCGTGCATGATAGATTTTGGTGGTAATTGGGAGTCGAAGTTGCCTTTAGTGGAGTTCACTTACAACAATAGTTATCAAGAACTATTGGTATGGCTCTTGTAGTAACCCAGTTCAATTTTTATAATATTAACTTGAATAAACATGTTTAAAATAAATAAAACATGATTAAGGGATTTTTAGTTGACCAATCGAACCAAGAAATCGGATCCATAATGTCCAAAAGTGGTAAATAGGCTTATTTGGGCTCGGGGAGTTCAGAAGGCCCGAACTAAAGCCCTGGGTGGATCAAATGGTCCGAAGCAATCGGATGGATTGAATCAGTTCGGAAGCTCTGAAGATTTTGGATCGTCCGAACTAGAGATCGGAGCGTCCGATTGTAGTTAGGCCATGCATTTGTCGAGGTGTCAACACTGTTTGGACATGCAGGAGTTTGGAACATCTGAAGTGTAGATCACACTGTCCGAACTTTGCATACAACCGACTTGACTCTCAAGCAAGATCGGAACGTCCAAACTCGTGATCTGATGATCCGATCTTTGCCTATAAATAGGGGGTCTGGGATTCAGATTTGAGCACCAATTCCCTAATTTCCCTCCCAAATTCTTAGTATTTTAGGGGCTTCCAAGCCTTCTTTATCAAGGGGCGGGCATTGGCACGGTGTTCCGGAGTCATAGCGGATTTGTGCCCAAGTTCTGAGGCAATCGACATCAACAGGCTGGCGACGGACGGAGGTATTACCGAGATCTTATAAATAGTTTGGGAGTATTTAATAGCTTAGTTAAGGCTTTTAGAGCACGAGTAACACATGGTTATCATGTTTTGTAGTGCTGGACTGTAGATGCTTGGACATCTCGAGCAATCATTAAGGTACGAAAGTACTGTTCTAGATACCCTGACTGATTATGCATGTATTATGTGTTTCATTATTTATATGGCATGACTTTATCTGCATATATTATGTGACATTATTATGCTTCATGCATGATCATCTTGAGTTTGTATCCCTGTGATATCCTTTAGTATGATTTTCACCCTATCTTGTTAGTGGATGGTTGGACACGTAGATTCGTGATCAGGTCACCTATATCCACTGTCGGGTATGTGAGCCACCTTCTGGTGCGATGGCGCAAAGTGCTACATACTTAGGGCCCGAGTCTATTTTTTATCAGAGATTCTTGGCCTACTGTCTTGGTACCCATACGCTTGCATTCATGCTCATATAATATTTGAATACTCATACTCTCGTGTTGAGCGTAGTTCGTTCACATCCATGTTTCTGTGTTTTTTGGACACCCCATCCGACGTGGCAATTGCAGGTAGTTCTCCCGGAGATTTGGAGATTAAGTGGTGACCAAGGCAGGATTGCAGGATTAGCTTCTAGGTTTTTACATCATTTGTATTCGTTAATTCGATTGGGTTGTATTAGTTAGGTTTATTTACCGGTTGTATTTTGTCAGTTAAGTATTTTAAATTAATTTCTTAGTTACTCTGACTATGCTTATTTACAGTTTAATTGCATGCTTAAGTTTCTGTTTAGTAGGTGATCACGGTGCAGGTCACTAGAGCGCCTTACGAGGCATTGTACGGGAGAAGATTTAGGACTCCCTTACATTGGGATGAAGTAGGATAAAGAGTTGTGTTGGGACCAGATATAGTGACTCAGACAGTAAGTTTGATAGAAAAAATCAGAGATAGAATGTTTATAGCTCAGAAAAAGTTATGCCGACTAGCGGCGTAGAGACATGGAGTTTGAGGTGGGTGACCATGTATTCTTAAAGATGTCACCATGGAAGGGCGTTATGAGATTTGGAAAAATGGGAAAATTGAGTCCAAGATACATAAGACCTTTTGAGATCTTAGAGAGAGTTGAGGCTCGAACTTATCGAGTGGCTTTGCCTCCAAACATCGACGGCATACACAATGTCTTTCATATCTCAATGTTGAGGAAGTATGTTGCAAATCCTTCCCATGTGATTCGTCCTGAGCCAGTGGAGTGGACAACAGACTTGTCCTACGAGGAGATACCTGTTCAAATTTTGGACAGACAAGTTCGTAAGTAGAAGAACAGAGAGATAGAGATGGTAAAAATTTTGTGGCGTAACCAACTGGTTGAGAAAGCTATGTGGGAAACCGAGCATGATATGCGAGCTCGCTATCCTGAGCTATTTGGTAAGTCTAATTTCGAGAACGAAATTCTGTTAAGGAGGGTAGAGTTGTAAGGTCTAAAATTCCACTAGCTCAATAACGATAATTTTAGATGATTTATATGATTTTATGCATGTTATTCATGATATCTAATTGTTATGTGTAATATATATGATGCTATGTTATATCCGAGATTTATAGTGTTGCTTATTGTCTAAAGTTTTCAGGTTTGGAATTTAGTCTAGACCGAAGGAACGAGACTAAATTTCGAATGAGTTAAGAAAATTTTTTATTTTTAATAAAAATTTAAAGTTGATCCAGTGTATTTCGGTTAGTTGGGTGAAAGAATTTTTAAAAGTTTGTTTGCAACTAATGGGCCGAACTAAGTCCATTAGTCACAAACTGAGTGAGCATTCAAAGAAATCTATCAGTTTCATTTCTCACTTTTGAACGCCGCCTAATCTCTCCCCATTCCCACGTTTCCAATCAAACTGTTCTTGTAGTGACCCGTGCCGGAATTAATGATTAAATGGTAATTAATCAAGTGATCATGTTTAGATTAAGTAAAACATGACTAAGGAAATTCCAGGTGGATTACCGAAGTCCAGAAATGGATCAGACCGCTCAGAAATGGCTAGGAAGGTCGGTAAGGATCGGACAATCCTATTTAAGACTGGACCATCCGATGGGATCGGACGCTCCGTCGGCAAGAACGCTCGTTCCGATCTGTCTAGGGCTTGCATCATAATCAACATCAGCGTTTGATGTCACTGCTTACACATGTGAGGTGACATCGGACGCTCCGATGTGGCGATTGGACGATTCGATCGGGAACGGACACTCCGAAAAGGTTTCGGACGGTTTGATATTTGTCTATAAATAGGGGTGTCGAGGCCTCATTTCAACTCGACCCTTTCCTCTCTTCTCTCTCGTTCTTAGCTCTTTCTAGTCAAATCTAGGGATATCTAGGTGTCCTATTGGGAATTCGGAAGTAGCAAAGTGATCTCGGCTTTGTAGCGGAGCTATGCCTATGTTTTGAGGCAGTCGTCATCAGCGAGCTGACGATGGACGCAGGTATAGCTATGGTCTCTTTAAATTATTTAGGAGTATGCAATATCTTAGTTAAGGCTTTTAGAGCTCAATTATTGATGCATGAGTAATTTGCATTGTAGAGCTGATGATAGGCTTGGAACCTAGAGTGGGACTGCTAGGACTTCCTTTAATAAGGTACATAAGTACTGACTGAGATAGCCAGCGGGTATGCATGCTTATGTGTTGCATTTTTGTGTTATGTTATTATGCGTCATGTTCACATCATATTGAGCCTGTACATCTTTTGAGATGAGCCATGTAGGGCCGCTCAGCCCTATTTGGACGATTGATGTCGAGCGCCCCATGACCGACGGGTTAGCCGGCTGTAACGCCCTGAAATTATCTTAATTTACTTTATTTGAGATAATCAGAGATTTTATAATTCGAGGATCGACTTGTATTTGATCAGGGACTACTTTGTAATATTCAGAAATTTCAGGGACTAAAATGCAATTTTGGACTTTAATAGATATTTATTGCTTGTTTTGGCTTCTCCTTCACTCCATCATCTTCCCCTTTAGCCGTCTACTCCATTGAAGGCGCCCAAACCATTTTCCAAGCTTTGTGATTTCAGTTTCCGGTCGATCCATCTGATAGAATTTCATTCTGAACACATATTCGCGATCACCGCTGCGAGAGCTCTGTTATGCCGTAAGTTTTTCTTCGATCCAGTATACTTCAATTCTTGGATGTTGTTAGAATCGGATGACATTCGGATATGTTTTTCTTGAGCTAAGATAGATCGTTTATTCTCAGACAGAATTGAAAAAGAGCGTCGTTCGGAATTGTTATGATTTTTGGAGTGTAATTCGAAAATGGGGTTTAAGTTTTTGTTGGATTTTGAGTTGTTTTGGATAAATTATGAATGTTAGGAGTTGCATTGGATTGACTTTTTGTTGTCTGTGGTTTTCGGTTCGTAGATTTATAGTCGTTATGTCGCCGGTTTGAGATTTTGGATTTAGGAGTTGGAATTAAGATTTTGATAGGGATTTCGGATTTGTTTTGAATTGGTTGGTTGTTATTGTACTCTTTTATCTCTCCGTACAGATTTGACTGAAGATCGTGGAGTTCAGAATTGGCAGGATTCGAATCGTCAAAGTATTGTTAGAGCTTGATCGAGATTGGAAGTTACGTTGAATCAAAGAAAAGGTATAAGACGACTTAGACTGGAATGGAACGAGTGACTCGAATACGACTTGATTTGAGTGTTCCGGAAAAATCACATACTTGCATGTTAATTGATTTACTTGAATTTATTGAATGAGTTATGATTTGCATTGTATTCATATTGAGCCAATAGATTTTATTTCATTTTTAGTTAGACGTTCTGAGCACTATAGTAGGGGGCATTGGCAGGCGATTTACTTCAATGACCGACTTAACTCTATATAGTTGCTTCAGAGTCTAGAGGATTGAAATATGCACTATCCACCTCGAGGGGAGAGTCGGTGTGATTTGTGTGATATTTCATCCTCGGGATCCCAATAGAGGAAAAGAGCAGAGAACCTTTACCTTGTGATTATCCAGACTTGATAATCCCAGATTTTAAAGACATGCATTGCATTTTATGCATTTGAATTGAGTTTAGACATGCTTTTGGAATTTCTTGTCTTGTATATATATATATATATATATATGCATATATATCATGTCTTGATATATTAATTGATATGCATGTTTTGTCTCTTTTACTGGGAATTGTATTCTCACCGGATTTATCCGGCTGTTGTCTTGTCTTTGTATGTGTGCTTGGCAACAGGTGGGGCAGGACCGAGTCAGAGATCACATGGCTAGATGGTCTAGTTGATAGAGTGAGGCCTTGGTATTTTAGAAGTTGACTATGTAATCGAACTTAGATTGGATTCGTACTCGTTATGATTTGTATTGAATAAGCTAGACTGAAGCATGTTCTACTAGTTTGAGATTGTATAACCCTAGAACTATCTTGTATTGAAGCTTGTATGATGTTTGGATGAATTATGTATTGGTTTATGCATGATTTGGATTGAGTTTGGAAAAATTTTCTGCTGTATTTTTAGTTCAGAACTGTCACCGATCGATCAGTAAGATGTGACCGATCGAGAAAGTGAGTTTTAGCCAAGTTTCTATTTTTCTAAAAACTTGCCCGATCGATCGGTAAGATCTTACCGATCGAGCGGAGCACTATTCACGAAAAAAAAATTTGTTTTATCTCTTGGATCTTTTTATGATTTTCGGTAGGATTAATTATTGATTAGATGATTAGAATCGAGGTCTCACATTAAGTGATATCAAAGAGTAAGTTCTTGGTTGAATTAGAGTGAGCGGGGTAGATCGAGTCCGCATGAATTAAACTCTCGCATGTGATTGAGTTAATTAATCGATGTATTAAGTACCATGCGAGCATGCTTTATTGTTGTGAAAATTCCTCGCAAGCGTACGAGTGTCAAGTTTTAGTATAGTGATTAAATCAGATATCGATCCCACAGGGAGTAAAATAAAAATATTTAGTACTTGTAATTAGAATAGTCCAAACTTTATCTAAAAAATCAAACTTTGAGAATTTTGCAATAAAAATAAAATAATTAAGAGATTTAAAAGCACACACACAACTTTCAGATTAAAAATCAATCAGAGAAAAATGGTCTAGATGTATAGATTTCACCTGTTTTCAACAACAATCAATCCTAATTAATTAATCTTCATGAATTCCAATCAATTAATAGCCAAGAACACTTAAGTTTATTATTTCCCTCTCCCGAGCAACAAATAATGTTTATCAACTACAATTCAATTCCAATATTTCTATTAAGAATTTATTGCAGTGATCTATCACAAAACAATGTTCTTTTTAAAAGCTCTGTTAAAATCATACACTCTCCCGAGCTATATAAATAATTAACAGTGTATTTTCTAATGTCCTATTCAAAATCCCCTCTCCCGAGCAATGACTTCAAATAAATATAACAAATCAATTATTGATCAGATAATTGAAAAGACCATCAATTCTAAAAAAAACAATTAATCTAGAAGAAATCCAAGTAAATAAAATCAAAAATTCATGAAAGCGTCTACACCAGGTTCCATCCGACCTCTAGACTATAAAAATTAGTTCATAATAAAATTCTGAAAACAATAAATAATAAATCCAAACATGTTCAGAATTAAATAAAAGATAAGAAACAAATCCGTCGTCGATGCCGTGTCCAGACTATCAAACTCCGTCTTCGTTCTTCAGATTAAACTCCAGAAAAATCCTCAGGAAAATCACATGATCAAACCCTCTGATATTCTGTAGTGTACGTGTGTGGCGGCTCTCTTTTTTCTCAAGTCTGACAAAAATCCTTTTATAGCGTGCACAAAAGCCCACAAAATCCAGCCCATAAAAATTTCCCGATTTAATAAAATTCCCAAAACACAGCGACGGGGCGGGCGCTCAAGTGAAGGAGCGGGCGCGCCTTGATCTCGAAATCTCAATTCTCCCAATTTCCAAATCTTGCGCGATAGCTTTCCTCTTCTCCCCATTAGCGCTCAATTAAGCGCTGACCAATAAGCCCAATAAGAAAGCCCAACACTGTTCATTCTTTCTCTTCTTCTCTTCTTTACGTTTCTTCTCTTTTCTTCTTTCTCCATTCTTTACTCTTTAATTTATTTCTCCAAATAAATTCAATAATTATTCTTTTCTCCCCAAAATTCCACAATTCACTGTAAACACAAAAACAACAAAATACCCACATAAATCTGCTCGAAACAAGCAATTAACAATTAAAAGCATATATAAATTAAGTGTATAAAATACACTTATCAAATACCCCCAAACTTAGACTTTTGCTAGTCCCGAGAAAAACTATTAAATTCCAAAAACCCATTCTATCAAAAACCAACAAGAATAGTCAAGAAATATTATGGAACAATGGCCTCATCAATGATTTCAAAAATATCAAATCCAATCATATCCAACCTACTAACACTTGAAAGTTTTAGCCAATCACAAAATAATAACCGTATAAACTCACAGTCTCCGCAACTCAAGTTCAAAACACCATTCTCCAAATTCAATTCAAACATTCATAGATCATGAGGACTTTTCAAGGATAGCATAGGATCAAATATAGGATATTAATCAAAAACACTCACAAATAGGTAAATGCAAAGAATAATAGTGTGTGCGTGTTTAGATCAAAATTCATAATCATTAAAAGCATCAATCAACAGTCCATAGGCTAAATTTTCGCAACTCTTCTCCACTAGTATATTGGGCAACTGAGACTCGATCAATAGGACTTATTCAGCTTATAATGTAAGGCCTGGCTCATGGCTACAAATGAAGGATAAGAATTCAAAATAAGGAGTAATTCATATTTTTATGCTCATTCTAACTTCAACTCCTTTTCTTTCACAATTCACTTCTATTTCAATTCACTTCATTAAAATTTCAACTTTTTCACAACTCTCTCACAAATTTTTTCTTTCTTTCACAACTTTTTCAACCACATTTTTCAACTCTTTTTTCTACTACCTTTTTTCATCTTTTCAATTCATCCACCACATCAATCCTTTTTCTCACAAATAAAACTAGGAGCATAAAACATTTTAGCATTCAAATTACTCCCTTAAAGGTAGGAAATAGTGTATAGGCTATTCAGGTAGTCAATGTAGGACCTTGAAATAATTACGAATGGGGGTTTATCACACGTTTACATGCATGCCATTCGATTTTCAATAAAGCTCAAACAAGGTACTAGGGATAAAATAGTAATAGGTAGCTTGAAAGGCTCAAACGAATTCAGAAAAATCGCCTAAATCATTCCTAATCTCAGTTTTTGCCCGTATTTCGCCTCGAAGAGTGTTCGAACTAGTTCTAGACAAGTCTCAATCCACAATTAAATCATACAAATCTCAATCAGTGCAGAAAAAATAATCATCAGCAGTTAACGATGATTTTCACAAAAAAATTCATATTTTCTCGTACCTCAATGTACTAATATACGTGTAGCTCAAATGGGCAACTAAGGATAAATTCAATGAAAATTAGGCCCAAAAATTTCAAACAATGCCTCAATCATATCTATGTCTGTATGTCTCAAAAATCAGATTCAAGCATTAATCACAGAGTATATAGGAAATTTTTCATCTAATTGGTTCCATATTTTCAAAAATATTTGTCAGATAGGTGGACAATCATGAATTTCAGTTATAGCACAAAAATATTTTTCATTGCCCATGCATCCATATATTTCTCAACTTCTTTTAAATTCAACTCAACTCAACCAAACAACCAAACAACTAAATCAAACATTGATTCACCCCCCCCCCCAAACTTAATGTAATCATTGTCCCTAATGATTAAAAACAATAAAAAGAACAAGGGACTCATACCTTCGACACCGAGCATCAGGACTCGGCGTCATCATCATCATCTCCATGGAAAGAAGGTGCAGCAGCAGCAGTATCATCAGAAGACCACTACGGAGGAGCTGGATAAGGCACAACAATGGGCGGATAATTCTGGGCAAGAGCGGCAGTGAAGTCATGCATATATGTCATGTGTGCTCGCATCATCTTCCACTGCTTCTTCATCTGAGAAAGCACGGCCGTAGAATCATCACGAGTAGAATACTCAGTGGCCGGATGCGTCGGTAGTGACATAGGTCCTTCCAAATGGGAAGGTGCTGGCTCAAAGTGTGGTAGTGGCTCCGAGGGTTGCGGTGGTTCAGCTGCATGTTCAGAATTACTGGTTGCTTTCTTCTTCTTGTCCCGTCTCAATGCACCAGTAATTCTTATAGGACCTCGAATTGGAAGAATCTGCTCCGTATCATCCCACACAACACCAGCTAACCGGCAAAGTTGAGTAATCAAAGACGAGTGGGGTAAACTGATAGTCGAGGAACCCCTAACTGCAGCAATAATAGACTCCTGAATCACCCTCCCAGCATCAACAGATTTTCCAGTGACAATGCAGTACACAAGACCAGCTCTAACCTTAGTCACATCAGATGTATGCCCAGATGGCAAAATTCTGGCAGCCACAAACTCATGCCAATTATTCACTTCTCGTCTAAGAAAGATGGATGGAAATGTAACAGCTTCATCCTTTAAATTCCTCTTCCATTCCGCCCCATCATGACACAAAGTCTGAATTATAATATTCTCTGGATATGACTCATTCTTAAATTCCTCATACTCATCATCAGAAATGTCCAAATCCGGCATTTCATAGAGACGGTTAATTGTACTCTTATCAAAAGGCAACAATTTCCCTCGAACACGAACTTTCAGATTCACGTCTTTGACCATCAAATTTGCATAAAACTCATGAATCAATGATATAACAGCATCTGGTGGACTCCTAACAAATGTCTCCCAACCTCTTCTCTTAGCTTCAATTAACGCCGGTGCACTATGCTCTCTCAAACTCATTCCTCTTTCTTTGTGCATCCCTCGCTCCATTACATCAAAACAATACTCCTCAGCTGTGGCATTCCAAAATCTGTGTCTATCATATGAAGCAGTAGAGGACGAAGAAATTCCTCCTTTCCCTTTGGTTTTCGGTGGCATTGTAACTCAATAATTCAACTCAAATCAATTACAGATGGAATTCTCACAATCCCAACACTAAACTTCAACCGACTCCAGCAATGTGCAAACACAACTTTAACCCAAACAATTTAACAAACACTTAGCATGCATGAAGACAATAATATAGAAAGTTCACTGCCAAATGTTCTTCACCCCACAATTCAAACACCCAAACAGCCTCAACACACCAACTTTTATCACGACATAAATGTAATAGATAAAATTTTAGCTTTGTACCATTCAATAAAGAAAACGTCCCAAACCCCGGTAGATTCCCATGTTCTGTGCGAGGCGTGGATGGAGCAAGATCACATTCTGAGAATCCCAGATTTACAATGGCCTTGTAATGAAGATCAAAATCCTAGAGATGATGATATTTTGTTGAGTGCAAGATTTTCGATGATTGTGCCAAAATGTGAGATTTAGAGCGGGACTCAAAAGAGAGATCATGACTTTTGAAGTCTGGGAGGAGCAGATTAGGATTTTAAATCTCAGATGTCGCGCTTTAAATCTCAGATGTTGCGCGATAGCGCCTCGTGTAGCGCAGACAGATAGAGCGATAGCGCTTAGATTAGCGCGGTTGACGTGCGCGATAGCGCAAGATCTTGCGCCTTAGAGGGAGCGCGTTAGCGCCTCGTGTAGGGCGGTTCCAGAGAGTGATAGCGCTTGATTCTTGCGCGGGTATAGAGGGCAATAGCGCTTAGATTGGCGCTGTAGAGGGAGCGCGTTAGAGCTGTCTTAGGCGCAATTGAGAGGGCGCGATTGCGCTGGTGGAAGAACTATCGTGTATTAGTGCAATGAAGGGGAGGCACGGGCGCTCCCATAAATGGGGCGGGCGCGCCTCTTGCTCGAATTTGAGATTTCTGGAGCCTGCAAATTTTTGAAAATTAAGAAAAATTAGCTCAAAAATTTAAAATAATAAATAAAAAAACTGCTAATTAAATAACAAAAATTAAATAAACTAAAAATAAAAACAAATAAAAGAAAATAAAAGAAAATGCTTGGGTTGCCTCCCAAGTAGTGCTTGGTTTAAAGTCGTCAGCCCGACTTTAACGGGATTAATTCTTCCCCTTCTCTTTCACTCGCCAAATAAATTCCACGAACCGCCTTTTAAATTTTGCTTTTTTCGTGGCCTTCTTTGGTGGTTTTGGCGCTCTCTCGTTCGATGAATCAACCGCAATGTCGGCTTTTGAACGACCCTCCAAATTCATAACCGGCTCTATCAAGCATAATTTTTCAATAGGGGTGTTAGATGACTTCATGAATATATTAAAAATTACACTCTCACCGTCCACACCCATTAACAATGCACCTCTCTTCACCTCTATCTTGGCATCGGCCGTGGCCAAGAAAGGTCTCCCCAATATCAGGGGCATGTTTGCATCCTCCTCCATATCTAACACAACAAAATCCGCTGGAAAAATAAATTTATCTACTTTTACCAAAACATATTCAATGATTCCAAGCGGATATGTGATAGATCGATCAGCCAACTGCAACGCGATCATGGTGGGCTTCACCTCATCAAGTCCTAAGCTCCTGAAAACAGACAAGGGCATGAGATTAATGCTAGCTCCTAAATCTCAAAGTGCATTATTAAAATAAGAAGAGCCAATAGTGCAAGGAATAGTAAAACTCCCTGGATCCTTAAGCTTTTGTGGCATCTTCTTTTGGAGCACCGCACTGCACTCTTCCGTTAAATTCACTACCTCGTTCTCTAGCAGCCTCCTCTTCTTGGACATCACCTCCTTGATGAACTTCGCATAATTCGGCATTTGCTCCAAAGCTTCAGCAAAGGGAATGTTGATGTGAATCTTCTTAAAAATCTCCAAGAACTTGGAAAATTGCTCGTCCAATGCTTTCTTCTTGAACCTTTGCGGATATGGAAGTGAAGGCTTATACATCGGTTTTGGCTCAGATTCAAGCTCCTTCTCTTTCTCCTCAACTTTTTCCTCAAGTTTCTTATCCGCAACAGTAGGAATTTGAACTCCAACGTCTTTGGCACTCCGCACTTTTATGGAATTGCACTGCTCCTTGGGATTCACCTCAGTATTGCTAGGGAACTGGCCGCGATTGTTGTCCTTCAGTGCGTTCGCCAACTGCCCAATACTAGTCTCCATGGATTGCAACACTGCACCCATGTTGGCCATGTGCGTCTCCAAGCTGTCAAGGCGAGACTCAGTTCTTGCCATCCGCTTACCTGATTCCTGCACAAAGGTACCAACCATATCCTCCAAAGACAACTTACCATCACCCTTATTAGTATTGTTAGTATATGAAAAATTTTCATTATTCCGAAAATTAGGGTGAAAAGTATTGGAAATAGGATTACCTCTGTACGCTCCATAACCTCGGTATCCATTTGGATTTATATAATTGACTTGCTCTATGGCCGGTGATCCTTCAACTCCATTTGAATCTACAATATTAATTTTATTCAGAGAAGCTACCTGTGTAGTCAGTGCAGATAACTGAGCAGTGATGGACATGAGAGGATCCACTGCATACACTCCAGCTGGTTTCTTTACTCCTATACGCTCCGATGGCCATTGGAAACTATTGACCGTCATCTCCTCCAACATATCATAAGCCTGAACATGATCCTTTGCAAATATAGTACCTCCAGCAGCAGAATCGACATTCATCCTTGTAGGCGCATTCAGTCCGTTGTAAAACCACTCGATCTGTTCCCAATCTGCAAAATTGTGGTTAGGACAACGTCTTAATAATTCTTTATACCTTCCCATGCCTCGTATAACTGTTCAGTGTCCATCTGCCGGAAGGTGCTGATCTCGATCTTCAGTTGGGTGGTTTTGGCAGGAGGAAAATATTTGGCAAGAAATTTTTCTGCCATCACCTCCCAAGTAGTGATGCTTCCAAGTGGCAGTGATTGCAACCAACTTCTGGCTTGATCCCTGAGAGAAAATGGAAACAAGCGTAAGCGTATAATATCTTCAGGAACACCATTAAATTTTACCGTATCAGTAATTTCTAAGAAGGTCCTGAGATGCAGATGAGGATCAGATGTGGCACTCCCATTAAATTGGTTCGATTGAACCATGTTTATCAATGCAGGCTTCAGCTCAAAATTGTTTGCATTAATAGTTCCTCGAGCGATTCCAGAATAGTGATCCTGGATCGTCGGTCTGAAGTGATCTCTAATTGGCACTAGGGGAGCTTGATTTGCTTCTTGTTCAGCCATTCTTTCAATTTCTTCTCTTCTAACTCGTCTTAA
Source organism: Henckelia pumila (assembly GCF_033568475.1). Taxonomy (NCBI): domain Eukaryota; kingdom Viridiplantae; phylum Streptophyta; class Magnoliopsida; order Lamiales; family Gesneriaceae; genus Henckelia; species Henckelia pumila. The sequence continues at coordinate 128,214,587 of NC_133122.1, read as the reverse complement.
AACACGTGTAGCACGCTCGATCTCCGGATCAAACAGTAGAGAATTAGCACTTTGAAATCGTTGCATAGACTGCAATTAAAAGATAAGAAAGAATTAATTAGTAACTTAAAAAAAATAAAATAAAAACTCTAAATTAAAATATAGACTAATTGGTAACAAGACTAAAAAATAATCAAAATTTACTCCCCGGCAACGGAGCCAAAAACTTGTTGTGAAAATTCCTCGCAAGCGTACGAGTGTCAAGTTTTAATATAGTGATTAAATCAGATATCGATCCCACAGGGAGTAAAATGAAAATATTTAGTACTTGTAATTGGAATAGTCCAAACTTTATCTAGAAAATCAAACTTTGAGAATTTTGCAATAAAAATAAAATAATTAAGAGATTTAAAAGCACACACACAACTTTCAGATTAAAAATCAATCAGAGAAAAATGGTCTAGAGGTATAGATTTCACCTGATTTCAACAACAATCAATCCTAATTAATTAATCTTCATGAATTCCAATCAATTAATAGCCAAGAACACTTAAGTTTATTATTTCCCTCTCCCGAGCAACAAATAATGTTTATCAACTACAATTCATTTCCAATATTCCTATTAAGAATTTATTGCAGTGATCTATCACAAAACAATGTTCTTTTTAAAAGCTTTGTTAAAATCATACACTCTCCTGAGCTATATAAGTAATTAACAGTGTATTTTCTAATGTCCTATTCAAAATCCCCTCTCCCGAGCAATGACTTCAAATACATATAACAAATCAATTAATGATCAGATAATTGAAAAGACCATCAATTCTAGAAAAAACAATTAATCTAGAAGAAATCCAAGTCAATAAAATCAAAAATTCATGAAAGCGTCTACACCAGGTTCCATCCGACCTCTAGACTATAAAAATTAGTTCATAATAAAATTCTGAAAACAATAAATAATAAATTCAAACATGTTCAGAATTAAATAAAAGATAAGAAACAAATCCGTCGTCGATGTCGTGTCCAGACTATCAAACTCCGTCTTCGTTCTTCAGATTAAACTCCAGAAAAATCCTCAGGAAAATCACACGATCAAACCCTCTTATATTCTGTAGTGTACGTGTGTGGCGGCTCTCTTTTTTCTCAAGTCTGACAAAAATCCTTTTATAGCGTGCACAAAAGCCCACAAAATCCAGCCCATAAAAATTTCCCGATTTAATAAAATTCCCAAAACACAGCGACGGGGCGGGCGCTCAAGTGAAGGAGCGGGCGCGCCTTGATCTCGAAATCTCAATTCTCCCAATTTCCAAATCTTGCGCGATAGCTTTCCTCTTCTCCCCATTAGCGCTCAATTAAGCGCTGACCAATAAGCCCAATAAGAAAGCCCAACACTGTTCATTCTTTCTCTTCTTCTCTTCTTTACGTTTCTTCTCTTTTATTCTTTCTCCATTCTTTACTCTTTAATTTATTTCTCCAAATAAATTCAATAATTATTCTTTTCTCCCCAAAATTCCACAATTCACTGTAAACACAAAAACAACAAAATACCCACATAAATCTGCTCGAAACAAGAAATTAACAATTAAAAGCATATATAAATTAAGTGTATAAAATACACTTATCATTTATTAATTGAGAATTATTTGAATTACTGAAAGAGTGGGTGCCCAGTGAGCCAACTTGTGGCTAAGGGCTTTGATGACTCTTTGTATAAACAATCTTTTGTTTAATATAATTTACACTTTTATTAATGGCAATGACTTTATCTTTATTCATATTGTTATATTGTGATATACTATTGTTGTTTTGATAAAGACCTTGAATATACTATAGTGTATGTAAGATGTGGTAGAACATGGGGATGTCTATCATGAAACACATCTTATAGTCACTGTATATTCTAAACTGTTCCTAGTCGATTGAGCCGTCCGATAATAAGGATAAGGATCGCTCGAGTTTGAGACTAGCATTTGCGATGCAGAGTACCACATTTCATTGGTAAGTAACATAGAGATGTTCGAAGCATGCAAATGGATATTCATACGATGAATGATCGAACTACCCTATCCGGACTTTCCAAGTGGTTATCACTTATCGAGTGGATAAAGTCCGCGGTTTTGGTTGTACACCATTAGTCCTTACTACTTGAAACATCATTGAGACTCTATATGCTAGTACTGTGCTTTGACTCGTTTACCGACTCTATTGGGGTCATCAGGTGTCGGGATTGGGTACAGTTACAACACATATAGGAGTCGATGCTTTGTTGTCAAGGATTCACCACATACTTGCGAGTGTGGATATCCTATGCGATCTGAGGAGATATTAGTGTGACGAATCTCTGGCCAGAGTACATGATGTGTTTTAAGAAATGGTTTCTTAGTAACACATGCGATGTCACTATTTGATCTTCGAGATGTATTGCATAGTTATCGAATCTCGAGCGACTCTCGATATACCAATGGTTGTTGATTCGATCGGGATATATGGATGAAGGGACCGTACTGTACGCTAACCAAAATCTACTGGTTCTTGCAGGCACTATCAGTGATACCTAGGGAATCATGGGGCGATGTTGCTAGGCGCTCTTATCATGATTCGATGGGCAAGTCGGAAATTGTTGTTCCGAGTCACAAGGAGTTGTGAGCCCACGACTAGCTGTATCCCTGAACCATTGAGGGTCACACAGAGTAATGGATTTTTAATCCCCGTTGAGATAGTTAAATTTAAAGAGTTAAATTTAATGAACAAAGAATTTGGACTTCTTAATTATGAGTAAAGGAATAAGATTTCCTAAAATGACATAGGGATGGGCATTTTTGGAAATAACTGAATTCGGATTCAGAAAAATTTATCTTGACTTTAAAAGGTGCAGAAATGGTTTCTGTGCACATTGGTGAAATCGGTTTATCAATCGGAGTCACGATGAATTTTATATTAATTTCTGAACATGCGGGCTTTGCTTGTCGGGCTTGAACTTATGACTAATGGACCCTAAGCTGTTAGTGGCCTACATTATAAATAAGTTATTGCAGTACAGAAATTACACACAATACAGGTCACAAAATTTTCGAAAAACCCTAGTGATTTTCCTCTGAAGTGGCCAACCCCCTCTCCCCTCTGCTCGGTAAAATCCAGTCTGTGAATTTTGAATTACAGTCTGGTTTAACGGATCAAATTCGTTAATCTCTTCGTAGAAACTTCTGATAGATTTTCTAGTGCAATCTATCAGAGGGATTAAATATCCGTTCGTGGACCTGATTGAAGAACAGTTCTTCCATCAGTTCCAGGGATATACAACAAGAGCAGAGCAATCTGTTGGTGTCCATAATCTCGCTTCGAGATTGGAGGTAAAAATTTATAATCGTTATTTAATTTTTACACACACACAATTTAATCGTAAGGTTGATACCCATTATGGAATTGTTCCATATAAAATTTTTAAACTTCCGCTGCACCGGGTATCAATTCTGATTGATCTGATTGCCGAGTTATCCAACAGTGGTATCAGAGCCAGGTTGCTCAGATCAAGCGATTAAATTAATCGATTGTACAAAAATTTTTGAGCCTCGGTTTTTGAAACAAAATAAATATTTTAAAAATAAAAAAAAAAAAAATTTCGGGCAAAAACCCGGGCAGCGATTGGATCGCTGCCCGGGGGGGGGGGGGGGGGGGGGACAGCGAGGGGCGCTGCCCCGGGCAGCGCACGACGCTGCCCTGCGCAGCGCTAGGCGCTGCACATGGCGGCGCACAGCGCTGCCCAGCGCAGCGCTGGGCGCTGCGCAGGGCAGCGCCGAGCGCCGCCCATGGGCAGCGATGTGATCGCTGCCTAGGGCAGCAATCGTCGCTGCCCTAGGGGCAGCCGGGCTGCCCGGCCCGACCCCATTAGGGCGCGGGCAGCCCGGGAATGTCCCGGGCGGCCCGCGGAAAAAATTTTTTTTGAATTTAAATTAAATTTTAATATGTTAAAATTCTATTTTTGGTCCGATCGAAAATTGTTTTTGATTGGTCCACGAGGCGTCGGATCGAATTGTTCGAGTCCGAAAATTTTAAAATTGATTTTTGGATAAATTTGAATTTTTGGAAAATTTAAATATTTTATCCGTTAAATTGAATTTTGAAATTAATTATTTTTGGTACAATTGATGATAAGATATGATCTTATGGATATATTGAATAAAATATGATTTTATGTATAAAATTGGATTTTATAGATAAAATATGATTTTATTTGATAAAAAGATAAAATATGATTTTGTATGTAAAATAAGATTTTATATATGAAATATGATTTTATGCTTTTAAATTTAAATTGCCATTGCATGTTATCCAATAAATTAATTTTGAATTAAATGTTATTGGATAAGGATGATCGATTGCCATGACCAATTTTGTAGGTGTATGTTAGGAATTTACATTTGTTTTTATTGTTGTTGGATTTATTAATGGGCCTGGTTTATGGCCCAATATGAATTGTCATATGTAATAAAAGTGGGCTTGGTTTATGGCCCGTTCCCACCCCTTAAAAATGTATCCCCTACTTGTCATTGTTATTTATTGTAAATACATTAGATTTAGTGGGAGATGAAGATTTGAAGATGGAGGTGGGCCCAGCAGACAATAAAGACAGAAGAAATGTAAATTGGAAGCTCAATGTAATAGGATTGCATTGCATACTGCATATTACCTAGGATTGGACTAAGACTCGTGATTGGCAACCACGGGTCGATTAGAAATGGAATCGATCATCCTAAATAATATGTGATATTATTGTTGTATGCATGTTTTAGACAAAATTGTGTGAATCCGGCAAGCATACAAAATTTTAAAAATGATGAGACAAATTTTCATAATTAAAATCCCTCATTTTAAATATGATTTAAAATTGATATCAAGATAAATAAAGGAAATTTAAATTTTTTTAAATGTTCCTACCTTCCATCAACGATCAATGTATGAGATGCTACCCGCGGATACGGTCCGGCTCATATTATTGGGGGGGCCCGTTTGTCGGAAAGCTGTACATTGGATCGACACATGTTGTAAGTTGGGTGGAACTCCCATGGGATCGGCTCATATTATTGGGGGATCCACATGGCGACCGTCCATCACAACTTAATATTGATGAGTCATCTTGACATGTCACAATAAACGGCGTCATATTATTGGGCCCTTATTGGACATGAGGTAAAAACGTGGAGGTTTCTTTGGAAGCAATTGGGCTCTACCTTTTGAAAATTATGGTTGGCTGATATTATTCGGGACCATAGTTTGTCAATTGGACTCCATGTTCCCACTAAGGAAAACAGTTTCCCGTTTTCACTAGAGGGTAGTGAAATCGTTAAAATAGTGGGAGTGAGATTCATAAAATAAATTTCGCCTATTTTATGTCTTAGTAAATTCATTAAACAATCATCGATTATTGTCTGTTTCAACTCAGTATTTCATTACAATGAATTCGTAATCCACATGTTCTCGACAAACAAACTTTCTGGCGCAACTATACGGAATGGTTCCATAAAGTTAAGAATGTCCTGAGTTCGGAAAAGATTTTCTAAGTGTTAGAAAAGGCTTCTCCGAAAATAGCCCCGGCTGATGTAACTGCCGAAAGGTTGGCCGAACTAGAGAAATGGTTGGACCATGATCTCAAGGCCAAATGTTACATACAAAATTGGACAAGTCTAAATAAGTTTGCCATCACTGCAAGAAACCCGATCATTGGAAACGTAACTGCAAGGAATACCTCGAACAGTTGCGAACTGCAAAGGGTATGTTTTACATTGAAATAAATGTTTTACTTCTTGGGTATTGGATACCAGATGTAGATCTCACATTTGCAATGAGTTGCAAATGATGACAAGAAGTAATAAGCTTAAGAAGGGTGAGACCCAGCTAAGACTCGGAAATGGTTCTAGAGTTGAAGCCCAAGCTATAGGAGACATTTATTTAGTTTTGCAGAACGATTTTAAGTTATTTTGAGAGATGTTTTATTTGTGCCAGATTTGATTAAAAACATTATTTTTGTTTCTATGCTTGATAGAGATGGTTATTCTTGCAATTTTGTAAATGAGATTTGCAATATTAACAAGAATGAATGTTTGATTAGAAATGGACAACTTGAAAACGATCTATACAACTTAAAACTAAAAGACGTTCCAATAAATTATGTTGATAAACCGGCAACAACAAACAAAAGGAAAATCGATAGCCAAAACCCGGCAAACCTTTGGCACGCTAGGCTAGGTCATATTTTCTCAAGGAGGATGAACAAGCTAGTGGGAGAGGGCATGTTTGATATGTCTGATATTAACTCTCTACCTACTTGTGAATCCTGCCTAAAAGGAAAAATGACTAAATCTCCTTTTAAGGGGAAACCTGAGCGTAGTCAAAATCTGTTGGATTTGATCCATACAGATGTTTGTGGTCCATTTAGAGTTGGTACTCAATATGGCCACACCTACTTCATTACCTTTACTGATGATTATTCAAGGTATGGGTATTTATATTTAATGAAATATAAGTCTGAAGCATTTGAAAAGTTCAAAGAATTCAAGGCTGAAGTAGAAAACAAGCTAGGTAAAAGTATTAAAGCACTTCGATCGGATCGAGGTGGAGAATACTTAAGTACCGAGTTTTTGGACTATCTAAAAGAGAATGTGATTCTCTCACAGTGGACTCCTTCTATGACACCACAGCTGAATGGTGTATCGGAGCGTCGTAATCGAACTTTGTTGGACATGGTTCGATCCATGATGAGCTTCACTGAGCTTCCACCTTCGTTTTGGGGCTATGCACTTGAAACGGCGGTATTGTTGTTGAACAACGTCCATACTAAAGCAGTGGATAAAACACCATACGAGTTATGGAATGGCAAAGCTCCTAAGTATTCGTACTTGAGGATTTGGGGATGTCCTGCTTACGTGAAGCGGACAGTGGGAGATAAGTTGGATAGTCGATCCAGCTTATGTTATTTTGTAGGGTATCCGAAGAATTCAATCGGATATTATTTCTATTATCCTACTGAAACAAAGGTGTTTGTTTCAAGGAATGCCACCTTCTTGGAGAAGGAGTTCTTATTGGATAAGAAAGGCGAGATGATGGAACTCGAAGAAATTCGAGAAGAACCCGAAATACAAAATAACGATCCTACACCTCAGGAACCATTGATAGACACGCATGTACCTAGAATATCCGAGAGGACTTCTAGACCTCCTATTCGATATGGTCTTCTTCTTGAAGGAGATCAAGATGAACCCGATGTTGGATGTGATCCAAGAAACTTCAAAGAAGCAATTTCTGATGCGGATTCAAATTTATGGCTTGAAGCTATGCAGTCGGAAATAGATTCGATGCATACAAACCAAGTTTGGTCTTTAGTAGATCCTCCCGATGGAATTGTTCCAATAGGGTGTAAATGGATCTACAAGAGAAAGCTTGGGCCTGATGGTAAGGTATTGACCTACAAGGCGCGATTGGTGGCAAAAGGTTATACTCAAAGACAAGGAGTTGACTATGATGAAACCTTTTCACCAGTTGCAATGTTCAAGTCCATAAGAATCCTTGTTGCCATAGCTGCTTGGTATGACTATGAGATATGACAAATGGATGTGAAGACTGCTTTTCTTAATGGAGACATTAAGAAAGAGATCTATATGAAGCAGCCTGAGGGGTACACATCCATGGGAAGCGAGCATAAGGTATGCAAGATTCAGAGATCAATTTATGGTCTAAAACAAGCATCAAGAAGTTGGAACCAGAAATTTGATGAAAAAATAAAGGATTTTGGTTTCAACAAGAACCCGGAGGAACCATGCGTGTACAAGAAAGTAGTTAAGGATGCTGTGACATTCTTAGTACTTTATGTTGATGACATCCTACTCATTGGGAATGACGTAGGGATGTTGCAGTCAACAAAGATATGGTTATCAGGTAGATTCTCGATGAAGGATTTGGGTGAGGCATCCTATATTCTAGGGATACAGATCTATAGAGATAGATCTAAGAGAATGATAGGACTCACTCAATCAACCTACATCGACACCATATTGAAACGGTTTTCAATGGATGGGTCCAAGAGAGGACATCTACCCATGTGTCATGGAGTTTCTCTATCCAAATCTATGTGTCCCAAGACGGATGAAGAGATAGAGAAAATGACACATGTACCATATGCGTCAGCCATAGGTAGTATCATGTATGGGATGATATCTACCAGACCGGATGTAGCATTTGCTCTGAGTGTCACGAGCAGATATCAAGCTAATCCCGGTCAAATGCATTGGAAAGCTGTGAAGGACATTCTTAAGTACTTACGAAGGACTAAGAATATGTTCATGGTATATGGAGGAAGAGAACTAAAATTGGAAGGCTATACCGACTCTAGCTTCCAAAGTGACGTGGATGACTCGAAGTCAACCTCTGGATTTGTGTTCATGCTCAATGGCGGTGCTGTCTCTTGGAAGAGTTCCAAGCAGGACACCACAGCGGATTCCACCACTGAAGCAGAATACATTGCAACATCAGCTGCTGCTAAAGAGGCCGTTTGGATGAGGAATTTCGTCCAAGAGTTGGGCGTCATTCCTGAAGTTGTTGGTCCAGTCCCGGTGTACTGTGACAACACGGGTGCCGTTGCTCAAGCAAAGGAACCAAGGTCTCATCAAAGATCCAAACACGTACTGAGGAAATATCACATCATCCGGGAGATTGTGGAAAGAGGAGACATCACTGTCGAAAGAGTGGCCTCTGCAGACAATATCGCTGATCCACTTACTAAGCCCTTGCCAGGACCATTATTTGACAAACATCGCGAAGCAATGGGTCTACGTAGTATGACTAGTTGGCTATAGGGCAAGTGGGAGATTGAAAGAGTGGGTGCCCAGTGAGCCAACTTGTGGCTAAGGGCTTTGATGACTCTTTGTATAAACAATCTTTTGTTTAATATAATTTACACTTTTATTAATGGCAATGACTTTATCTTTCTTCATATTGTTATATTGTGATATACTATTGTTGTTTTGATAAAGACCTTGAATATACTATAGTGTATGTAAGATGTGGTAGAACATGGGGATGTCTATCATGAAACACATCTTATAGTCACTGTATATTCTAAACTGTTCCTAGTCGATTGAGCCGTCCGATAATAAGGATAAGGATCGCTCGAGTTTGAGACTAGCATTTGCGATGCAGAGTACCACGTTTCATTGGTAAGGAACATAGAGATGTTCGAAGCATGCAAATGGATATTCTTACGATGAATGATCGAACTACCCTATCCGGACTTTCCAAGTGGTTATCACTTATCGAGTGGATAAAGTCCGCGGTTTTGGTTGTACACCATTAGTCCTTACTACTTGAAACATCATTGAGACTCTATATGCTAGTACTGTGCTTTGACTCGTTTACCGACTCTATTGGGGTCATCAGGTGTCGGGATTGGGTACAGTTACAACACATATAGGAGTCGATGCTTTGTTGTCAAGGATTCACCACATACTTGCGAGTGTGGATATCCTATGCGATCTGAGTAGATATTAGTGTGACGAATCTCTGGCCAGAGTACATGATGTGTTTTAAGAAATGGTTTTTTAGTAACACATGCGATGTCACTATTTGATATTCAAGATGTATTGCATAGTTATCGAATCTCGAGCGACTCTCGATATACCAATGGTTGTTGATTCGATCGGGATATATGGATGAAGGGACCGTACTGTACGCTAACCAAAATCTACTGGTTCTTGCAGGCACTATCAGTGATACCTAGGGAATCATGGGGCGATGTTGCTAGGCGCTCTTACCATGATTCGATGGGCAAGTCGGAAATTGTGGTTCCGAGTCACAAGGAGTTGTGAGCCCACGGCTAGCTGTATCCCTGAACCATTGAGGGTCACACAGAGTAATGGATTTTTAATCCCCGTTGAGATAGTTAAATTTAAAGAGTTAAATTTAATGAACAAAGAAGTTGGACTTCTTAATTATGAGTAGAGGAGTAAAATTTCCTAAAATGACATAGGGATGGGCATTTTTGGAAATCACTGAATTCGAATTCAGAAAAATTTATCTTGACTTTAAAAGGTGCAGAAATGGTTTCTATGCACATTGGTGAAATCGGTTTATCAATCGGAGTCACGATGAATTTTATATTAATTTCTGAACATGCGGGCTTTGCTTGTCGGGCTTGAACTTATGACTAATGGGCCCTAAGCTGTTAGTGGCCTACATTATAAATAAGTTATTGCAGTACAGAAATTACACACAATACAGGTCACAAAATTTTCGAAAAACCCTAGTGATTTTCCTCTGAAGTGGCCGACCCCCTCTCCCCTCTGCTCGGTAAAATCCAGTCTGTGAATTTTGAATTACAGTCTGGTTTAACGGATCAAATTCGTTAATCTCTTCGTAGAAACTTCTGATAGATTTTCTAGTGCAATCTATCAGAGGGATTAAATATCCGTTCGTGGACCTGATTGAAGAACAGTTCGTCCATCAGTTCCAGGGATATACAACAAGAGCAGAGCAATCTGTTGGTGTCCATAATCTCGCTTCGAGATTGGAGGTAAAAATTTATAATCGTTATTTAATTTTTACACACACACCATTTAATCGTAAGGTTGATACCCATTATGGAATTGTTCCATATAAAATTTTTAAACTTCCGCTGCACCGGATATCAATTTTGATTGATCTGATCGCCGAGTTATCCAACAATTACATGATTATGTGATTTAAATTTCTAAAGCATGATTTACTTGAGATATCAATTGCTTGGATTCCGGGTTCGAATTCAAATTTCTCGAGATGGTTGAATTATTCGAGAAAGAGGTTTTGGACACCGAATGTTTGAAGACTGAGGAAATTGTGTCCTAACTCTCGTGAGCATAGAATATATGTTCTTGTTGTTTATTGAACAGAAATCGAACTGCATAAAATCCATACTGGATAGAGTGACACTGTGACTGATCAGATGTTAGATATTGGTTATCGAATTTTGAGTTTATTATCCGTAGAGCTGTTAACCAAGTACAGGACAACCGAGGATTATTTTCATAAAGTTGCCAAATTCAGATCTGAATCGTTAGACGAGAGGAAATTCTCTGGTAAGAATTTTTTATACAAGGATTCTTTGATATTATTCTGTAGAGGAACTGTTTATTACAGAATTGAGCGGAGGAATTCTCAATGCTGCAGTCGATGTCCTGAATTGTAACAAAAAATGGTTGATTACCAGTGGTTATAGAGTGGATCGAAGTTGATTCGGACGAGATTCTCAGATTACCTCTGATTGTCAGATCGAGAGAGCTCTGACTAGATATCAGGACATCGCAGTTGAGAATTGACAGGAAGTGTTCCTTAGACCGCACTCTTGTAGAGGTACGACCGCGCTGATTTTGTCATGCCATTTGATAGAAAGATGCTCCTGCAGCATTTAGGAATTTTAGGAGCCGAATCTTTAAGATTCTTGGAAAGTTGTTTGCAGAATTGCATGCCGAGAAGTTATATTTTATTCTATCGACGTCGTTACCTGAAATTTGAAGATTTATGAGTTCTATCGCAGAAAATTTGAGGAATTCTTATCGTTTGTGAAGCCGATTACTCTGCAGATTATGTTCTTCTGTCTGGTGGTTGTTGACCTAGGAGTTATCGCTAGATGGATATATCTAGTAGGTAGACGGATTTCTACCAAGTGATGATTGGGATTCCTTGTGATAGGATTAATACGAGTTATTGGATTGCAATCTATTTTGGGGTTTCGACTCGGGTATGAGTATTGCTCAGTGATGCAAGACTTCATCAGTAGCGAATTATATCAGGTGATGAGGACTGTGTGAGTTTGTGCGAGACGGGAGGGGGAGCTCGACCTACGCCAGTGTTCTCTGGAAGGTTGTTCTAGATGTGGGTTATCAGTATGAGGCTACCTCGGTCTTTGATTCATTGCACAGTGTCATCAAGGGATATAATTAATAAGATCATGTTCATCGACAGTTGATAGTAGGTCCATAAGGGTGCAGGATTTATACCAGTGACTACTAATAGCTATTGTCTGACTCTATCAGAAATAGGCGTGTTGAATCCAGTGTGATTTTTGTAGATCCATGTGTTTGGGATTAGCGAACTTATGGCAGCGATATCAGGGTTGTTGATGGAGCCATGTGAAACTTTCCATAACCAAGAATTGGCGAGCGATTGTCTAACCTTGGTTGATACTGAGAGGTTGTGTGTTAGTCACAGTAAATCGACATGGTCGATAAGTATAGTCAAATCAGTGATTGATTTGGGATCTAGTGAATTTAGAGGTACTTGGACAGTAATATAAGCCGATGTGCTTATGAGTTGGGTCCTTTAGGTAAATGCCTCGAAATAGTAAAGAGATTTTGGTGCATTCAGGATTCTCTACTCGTTGAGATTTCCCGGAGTGCAGTTAGTTGGATTTCATAGGTTCTTTAAATCACGAGAAGTGATGGTATTTTGACTCATGTGGTCGTGAGTAGTCTGATAGCTTGGTCGGGGTTATCAGTGATGGATGAGATAAGTTTTTCCTTGGATTGGAAAGCTTTCGGTTTTGATCTGAACATTTCTTGGTAGTAGCAATGGTTTATCAGTTTAAAGATGGGATTAAGTAATTGTTCCATGTTGTTCAGGAGATGAGACAACAACTAAGATCTGTAGTTTTCAGGGTCCAGTGGGATTGTTGTCGCAGATATCCCAGTGTGTTCTGATGTGCTATGCCCTTGAGATGTTAGGAATCGATCGAGATTGATCAGGTAAATTGGATGGATTGCCGCTAGTATTGAGGACTTCATGCAAAATGAAGATGAACCAGTTTGTTCATTCCAGTTCGTGAGTCAAGTTTACTGGGGTTGTTGTCCATGGCTTGGATAACCAATGTTGCAAGTTCAATTGTTATCTCGAGTGACGAGACAGTTATGATCATTTGATACAGTCTACTAATTATGTGGATGGTGTTAGTTTATCACAAGATTCAGCACGATGGTAGTATGTTTCGGAGATGATGATATGAGATTTTCGTAAGACCAAGGATTGTGAACAACGATGTTGTCGCAATTTGATCCAGTCGGCAAATAGTTTTGCCATAAGGTTTCATAGTGATATTATTTTGAGAATATTAGTTAGCACCTAACGGAATAAGTACGGAAGGTATGTAGTCTGATGCTAGAGAGATTCGTAACTTGTTAACCGTGGCAGGATGACCAGTGAAAATCATTAGGATGTTATCGCAGGTGGAGAGAAACAGATCAGGACTGATTGCGATCAATTTGAGTATTCTGCAAGTGTGTAATATAAAACTAAGACATGTAGTTTGAGTTTGTCAGATGCAAAGAGTGGTGTACGGCGATGTCACCGCTTTGCGAGAAGGTGGCAAGATCTGACCATTTCTGTTCACAAGAATTATCATCGATAAGATTCGCAGTCAGTGTTACTATTCCAGTCAGAGTTAGTTTTCAGTAGTAGTCAGGAGAATACATTAATATCGTGATATTCGGGATAGATACACAAAGGATCTTGTTAATAGTCAGTTAGCAACTATTGAATCACAGACAGTGATTTAGATCGCGCGAGTTGATCGAACAGTGAGTTCGGGGCAAACTCCAGTGTGATCTGATAAGAGTTCATATGATCATTGCGAGATCAGTAGGACAACTCATCATTTTGAGTTTTGTACAGTGAGTGATGTTTTCTACTCGTGGATTATATGATATCAAGTTTTGATATCATTCCTAAGGTATGATGGTTGTACTAGAGAATGACGGATTCTATGATTTAGAAAGATGATTCTTCTATCGGTTTGTCGTGCATGGAAAGTTTGAGGAATTGCCTGACAATGGTATTGTACCATTGGAATTAGACAGTTAATTACTGACAGCTGTCGGTGGGATTTTGCAGTGTTAACAAAATTGCGCATCACAAGTACTTGTCTGAAGAAAGAATTCAGCGTGATCCTAAATTATGGACAATGTGTGTGCAGTGTAGAATTGGAATAGAGTTCTAAAACAACTTTAGAAGTCGTGATGTGATTCAAGTGAGGGTTAAGGTTACGTTCTCGGGATTTCACTTGATTTCGAGCACGAAATCTATTAAGGAGGGGAGATTGTAGTAACCCGTGTTCGGAATTAATGATTAAATGATAATTAATCAAGTGATCATGTTAGATTAAGTAAAACATGATTAAGAAAATTCCAGGTGGATTACCGAAGTCCAAAAATGGATCCAGAACGCTCAGAAATGGCTAGGAAGGTCGGTAAGGATCGGACGATACAATTTAAGACCGGACCATCCGATGGGATCGGACGCCCCGTCGGCAAGAACGGACGTTCCGATCTGTCTAGGGCTTGTGATGTGAATATTGGATGCATGAAAGTCAAACACTACTATATTAAAATCGTACCCTCAATCCAATAACAAAAATATTCTTTAATTTTGTCCCGACCTTTTGAACAAGTAAGTTTTCGGATATCCACCTCTAATTTACTTAAAATTAGCAACAGATAATCACGAGAAAAAAACAATCAATCACAACGGAACCTTCAGAAAACTTATTTCTGAAAATCCACAAAGATAATCAATTGACAAACGCAACAAAGTAATTAAACTTTGATAAGTTTGATTTAATTTGATAAAAACAAAGCAAAGTTTTTGCAAAATTCAAGAAAGAATTTTAAGAATTGATATAAATCAATAATTCAATAAATCATAATTAACTTTCTCTCATGAATGAGAAGTTTACAATATATAGAAGAAATAAACTAGGAATCCTAATAGAATTAAACTAAAGATTTTCTAGTTGGATTATAATTCCAAAATCCTAAAGATAATGCAAAATAATGCAAAAGATATCAAAGATATCATCTAGAAGTTTCCTAATAAACTTAAAAGACTCAAAATATCATAATATATCAAAAATCCCCGAACACACACAAACATGCCAAAGTGTGTGTGAGAAAAAACAGGCGCGGGCGTGCATGGCTTGCACAGGTGCAGCGCGGGCGCGCGACGCTCAGGCACGGGCGTGCTCCATGTTCACATTATCATCGTACAATTTTCAATTGGCAGCGCGGACGTGCAAGGAGGAAGGCGCGGGCGCGCTTGGGCTTCGAATTAGGCCTTCATTTTCTTCACTTTTTTAATCCTTTTGGTCTTCAATATCACCATAACACCCTTCAAAAAGATCTTCAATCTTCTCAACTTGATTCCCATGAATTCCAAACCCTTCAACTCTCGACTTGGAACAATATGAATCTTTGAGCACCTTCTAGATTCATATCAGACTCCCCTTCTTCAAAAAAGATTTGTCCTCAAATCTTGCCCCTTGTCTACAAAAACCAAGCAAGAATTAGAAACTTTAAAAATATTTCCCACAAGATATAATATACTTTGCACTCAAAACCATATCAAGACTCACGAAATATCTCATGCACAAAGTAAACACATCAACATCATTAGCATGCAAAAACATAACTAATATTCCATTTAGCAAGACAAACACTAAATTCCTCCCCTTCTTAGACCTAGTTAACACCAACACAAAGTTCATAGTTAAGTACAACCATTATTTTCTAGGAATAAGAAACAACTCACATGCGTTATGCCACTCACAACTCCACTCGATATATCTCTTCATGTGTAACCATAACAAATATTCATGTATCAGAGTCATCCTTTTAGATCTCTCAAAATTACACTTCAAAATCAGCACACATGTCCATTCATCAAACAAATCATGCAATGACGAACATATAGAGAAAATCTTATTTTCTTTAAACAAATACATGCTTACATAAAATTTATCATGAACACTGCACAAGTATTTTTCAAACACATCCTCCAAATCATTAACACATTCATGCAATTTATTAACATTTTCAAACCATAAGAACCTTGTAGCCAAAAGAAATAAGAACTCATACCTTCGTGATAGTGTAGTAACTACCACATTTTCCTTACCTCGTTGGTACATGATCAACTCTTCACCAACAACTCTAAATCCTTGAGAACTTACACCAAAATCAACAAGTTCTATTGCACAAAATACATTCAACTTTCTATCATGCTCACGACTAAAAAATTTCATAACCAACATGATTAACATAACTTTATAATGTTCAACGTGCACATTAAAATCCTTGCTATAAACTAAGATATAATCAAAGCATACAACAACAAAGTTACCCATAGATGCATGAAAAACATAATCCATCAATCTCATGAAAGTATTACGCACATTAACTAGCCCAAAAATCATCACTAGCCAATCAAGCAAATAGGACTTCCCACCTATGCTATTTATGCAACAATCGCACATATCAACATAAACCAAATCACCAACTCTTGTAGTATGCACAAACTCAAGAGACTTAACATCAAGATTTGAAATCAAAGCATAATTCATAGCTAACACTTTCTCAAATCCTTCAAAAAAATAATTAAATCAATGCAACATTGAATTGAGTTCATACCTTTGGAAGTTGACATTGGATTAGTAATTTAAACTTGAATTTAAACTATACCTCACAAAGGGAACAATTTTAAACCTCCAACCCCACCTTGTGTGTGAACAACTTTACATTGATCAATCATGCTTACGCTTTTAGCATTAAATCTCCTTTGCTTACTCATCCCAACATCTTTCACAACCTGCAAAGAAGAAAGAATTGTAGCGACCCTACCCGGATCCGCTACCTAATCAGAGTTAAGAGCATAATTAAACATGCATTAAATAAATCGCTGTGGAAGATTTAAATAAAAACAGACCGGCAGAATACAACCGGTTAAATAAATTTGATTATACAACCCAATCGAATAAACCCTAAAGGCAAAACCTACAGCTAATCCTGCTGTCTTCACTGGTCACTGACTACTCCAAGCTCCTGGTGCTCCACCCTGCGCCTACACCTGCCCCGTCGAATGGGGTGTCCAGATACACAGAAAAGACTGGACGTGAGCTCTAAGCTCAATACGAAAGCACTGGGTAAAACATACAAATATGATGCATGAAAATGATAGGGTATCCATATCTGGGATAACTGTATATAACTGCTCAGTAATGGTGCCTAGGACATGAGTGGTACAACCCAGGGAGCAAACCCTGCGTACACTGCTCATTCCTACAGGACTTGGATCGTGTCCCCCGATGCTAGCCACCAATGACCCGTCAGTCAATAGGCCCTAGACATCAACCGTCTAGACAGGGCTGAGCGACCCTGCGTGGCTCATCTCACCAGATGGACAGGCACAATATGATATGCATATGCTGCATAATAAATGACATACAAAATGCAACATATAAGCATGCAAAACCCGCTGGCAATCTCAGTCTGTACTTGCGTACCTTACTACAGGCAGTTCCTAGCAGTCCTGCTCTAGGTTCCAAGCCTATATCAGCTCTACAATGCAAATACTCATGCATCAATAATTAAGCTCTAAAAGCCTTAACTAAGCTATTGCATACTCCTAAATAATTTAAGGAGACCATAGCTATACCTGCGTCCGTCGTCACCCCGCTGATGACAATTGCCTCAAAACTTAGGCATATCTTCGCCTCGACGTCGGGATCGCTATGCCACTTCCGGATTCCCAATAGGATGCCTAGAACTCCCTAGATCTGAGTTAGAAGGCTTAGGAATCAGAGAGAAGAGAGGTAAAGGTGCACTTGAAAATGAAATCTCGGCCCCCTATTTATAGACGGAGTTCGGAACCTCCGAACCCGGTTCGGAACGTCCGAACACGATCGGAACCTCCGATCCCACCTTCGGAGCGTCCGATCGCCAAATATTACGTCAGCCATGACGTCACCTTGCTGACATAAGCGATGACGTGTGCCCTGGTCCCGATCGGAACGTCCGATCTTGCCGACGGAGTTTCCGATCTCGATCGGAGCCTCCGATCCAGTTCGGAGCCTCCTGACTTGGTTCGGAGCTTCCGAACCCTCCAAACCTTCGGGACCTTTCCGACTACTTTCGAGTGTCCTGAATCCATTTCTGGACTCCGTTTACCCATTTGGAATTTACTTAATCATGTTTTACTTAATCTAAACATGATTACTCGATTAATATACACATTAATCGCTAATTCTGGATACGGGTTACTACATTCTCCCCCCTTTAAAAGATTTTGTCCTCAAAATCTAAGGTAATACCTCGAGAACGTACCAGAAACCCTTGCTCAAGTGTCTGGTCGAAATATCCTCCGACACACTCAGACTCCCGTCGAATTCTCTGCAAGCTTCATTAATGCTGAACTGCATTAACATTTTCCCAGCTGAAAATTTCTGCGCTACTGGTCGACAATCGAACTTCCCTTGCGTTAGCGTATCGTAACACCGACACTTCTTTCACTCGGACCACGATCTTCCTGACCACGAAGGATACAATACCCGCTTGATCAAGATCATTGTCTCAAAGGAAATTTTATACTGACGAAGACCAAGTCATAACCTGACTGGCTTATGACAATCGTCGAATCACTAATCAAAACTAACCATCTAATGGTTCCAAAAGTTCTCGGTGCTCAACACCTCTAGTCAGGAAAACACTAATCCCAACATTGTGCTGACACAATCAAAGCTCAAATTTCTCCCCAAGAGAATCTAGTTGACGCAAGTCTATACTTCAACGTAACTGCTCGCAATGTTCCCTAAACTGGTTACCCTCCCCACTCTCCCTGAAACACAACCGGCTTCCCAAGGAATACTGGGAACTTAAACCATCATGTCTAGTACATTCTGCTGTCCACGTTTCTTAGTATAACCTCAACACTGTGCCCTGATGATAACTATCATCACTTGAAATTCATGACGCTACATCATCTCCTAGCCATTGGCCTACGAAGTCACACATACATTGCAATAGAAGTCATTACGCCTCTGATGATTTACATCATCTCGATCATAGGTTATTCACCTCATGAATTTCAATCGATAGACATCCTCTGGTTATTCATACATACTAGCAATCACTATACACACATCAAGACTAAGGCAAGTTCCCACCAATATGCTCGAATGGGACATTCCACAGTGCACAGACATATGGAAAGGCTTCCTATTCCGTCTCGAAACTCGACAGTCATTGCACCTGGTATAATTCAACTCAGAGTCTCTAATAATACCATCAGCTCAAACCAATCTCCCAAGGTTTAAACATACTGATCCTGGAACTAAATCCCAACAGATTCTCAATAGTCAAATCGCTCCCTTGCCGAACGCATCAGTCTCAGCACTGAACAATCTAATTCGTCAATTCCCTAGTCAATCCTGGGAAATACTTGTGCTCGAAGTAACTTGCCACACAATGCATCTCTGATTGTCATTTGTTACTAACGCGTAATATTCTTGACAAAACAATCCGCATAGATGTGACTCACTTATTCGAAAGAACAATTTTGATCCGTCACGATCTTGCAAAATCTTCTATCTCAAAGGCAAACCTTGTTGGCTATTAAGTCGATCCTTGACTATTTCTGTCATTTCAGAGACATCGTTCATCATACGCTAGAAGACTAGTGACACATCCTGCTAGATCTCGAGGATCAGATCCTAGCTAATGTCACACAGATCAGACAACTGATGTTTCCTTGCTAATGTCCATTAGCATTTCCTACTATTCGTCGGATCCAACCACAACCGTACACATAGATTCCCTCACTTATCCGAAATGTCCGATCAACAATCTTCACTATTGTTGTTCAATGGAAAAACTCTCACATGAAACAACAACATGATCCTTTCCTGACCTATTGCTATCACTAAGCAATTGATTGGATCAATATCAACTTCCTTCTTAACAAGAACGCACCATACTGGAAACTACCAACTCCTTCGCTTGTCTCCACTGTCAAGTTAGCACCTAACTTGATCATACAAGTCCACTTGCAATCGTTCCCGATTACAACAATCCCAGAAGATTCATCTCTGATGATCATTGAGACCAAATAACTCAAATCTCCGATTTCTCTGAGATGGTATTCAGTACTCATCCCATAAGCATTTATTCGACAAAATACTATCATAAGTATTTCTTAATTGCTACATCCTGATCTTCCCTGATTGGCTCAACCAATCGAATTTGTCGATCTACTTAAGCTCTCACTTATCAGATCAGACCACCACTGATCATCCAACTTACATGGCTCGGTCAATAACCAGGACTTAGCTGCCACAAGGAACCATTTTCAAACAGTGTCAGATCACGGTACATAAGTAGTCTACTTGGCACAAGTCCTGCGCCTTTTCAGCACTACTAACCGCTGCTTCATATTCTGAACTTAATCATCCTAACTCTGACAGAGTTACCCAATAACCACTAGTAGTCACTAGCACAGATCCCGTGCCATCTTAGCACTACTAATCGTTGTCTTGTTCACCCAAGGCAAACATCAAGATAAACTAAGCCCATTTCCATCCCATGGAGAATCCTACGCTCAACCTCTGGAAATATCAGACAGTACTTAGCGCAACCACTGGACTCACTATCCTTACCTCGTTCATTCAGAATGAACACCACGGCTCGTCAAGTCCAAGAAGAATAACTAAAGAATCTCCAAGATTTCCACAATCTTTGGACACAATCTTGATTATATCCCTCGCTAAGATTGTTCAACAAATTAAGACTAAGGTAGCTTACCTCAATAACCCACCTGGACAATCACCAAGTTTTCACGGGTATAGGCCACGCTTCCCTCACATCTCAATTAATGCTTATACAATCCTTAGCATACGGTATAAACCATCACAGATAAAGTCCATCATCATGAAGTAATTCTCCTATTCGAGTTGAAGTGTTAGAACAACATCCTATCCAAGTTCTTGGATAATTCCTATCACAAGGAAATTCTAACCACAATTCTGATGACAACCCCTAGTCATTGCTGGTAGAAATCTGTCCACTTACTAGATCCACACGTCTAGTAGTAACTCAAAGGTTAAAACCTATCTGCTCAGAGTACACGCTTGTCAAGAAAATCCCTCCATGACTGGTTCCCACAGCAGAACATAAACAATATCTCTGGCACACCAGACGATATCGAACCATCGATGTTAAACCTGATATCTAATCCAAGGTCATACCCTGTCGTGACTGTCACCAAATCCCTAGACTGAGTAGCCTTACCACCGCCATCTCCTGAAGCACAAGGCTCTCAGGTAACCTCTGAAGTACAAGGACTCCCAGAGTAGCACTGGCATAGGGTCATGCCCCATCACGTCTAGTCCTGGTCATAGTCCACAACTCTCGGCATATACCGGATCTGGTATCCCGATGAAAACCCATCATCACAAGCCTCAACCTACCGAAGTTTAGACAGCCTACTGTTCTCAAGGAGACAACTTAGAATAAAGCCCAATTTTCTAAACCGAACAATACCCTTAATGCCTCTAGATGAGTCCACTCATCGTTGGTACTATCTTAGTCCACTGACTAACTAGGTCAATCCTAGGAAAATGCCTAGACTAACCGCAAGTCACACTGTCACAGTCGGCCCACTCAAATCCCATGAGCTGCAATAGTTGAACGCTAATCAACTAAACTCAATCCAAATTTCCGCACAATCATGCAATCATCCATGAATTGCTGGATAAATAAAACATGTATCACTTATTTCAAGTTATGTACAATTCTCTTTATTACAATCTCATGTACATACAGTATTCAAAATACAATGAAATGTACAACCAAACTTGAAATAATACAACCAAAGTATGATGATTCATTACAACTGAAATACTGTTTACAACTACAACGATACAGTATTTAAATCATCGTACTAGTCTTTGTTTCTTGAGCATGAAGCTTCTAATCGACACACGCATCGGTACAAGCATACTCCCGACCAAGTCTCTCTACATGTCCTCCTACGAAGAACTCCGGAGAAATGGCTCGTGATAGCTAATCAGCTATGCTCTGCGTCAGTGCATGTCAGTCGACCCCTCCTGCTCACGATCTACCATCAGCGTTCTTCTTGTATTCATATCATGCTTCTGAACATGAAGTTTCCCGTGTGCCCATCGAACGCATCGATACCAGCATACCGGCAAAACCATGTACTGCATGAGGTTAAAGACCTCACTCTCGAAACCTATCATGCTTTAGGCACTCGAGACATTCTTTGGTGAAGGTCTATCTGACAATATCTCCAACTACTAGTGGAGAATCTTCAGAGTAGTGTCTTCATGGTATGGATTGTACAGATGCAAGCATCAAGTGCGTCCCATCCAATGCTCTGCCACTGCCTCTGGCATCCGGTAATTGATCCAAATCTAGGATCCACATGAGTAGAAATCTTGAAAACTCGGACACGATCCATCACTCCTGTCCGCACTTGCTGGAATCTCATAAGCCAAATTTTTAGAAATCCTGCCGATGATGATAGTATCTGGGAAAACTAATTGCCGCATCATCACCTCTTCCAAGGTCTCATCCATCCTATAAGGATAACCCAAAGTCTATATCCCAAGTCTCTTGCATGCATATGCTCTGATACCAATAAATGTAGCGACCCTACCCGAATTCGCTACCTAACCAGAGTTAAGAGCATAATTAAACATGCATTAAATAAATTGTTGCGGAAGACTTAAATAAAAACAGACCGGCAGAATACAACCGGTTAAATAAATTCGATTATACAACCCAATCGAATAAACCCTAAAGGCAAAACCTACAGCTAATCCTGCTGTCTTCACTGGTCACTGACTACTCCAAGCTGCTGGTGCTCCACCCTGCGCCTACACCTGCCCCGTTGAATGGGGTGTCCAGATACACAAAAAAGACTGGACGTGAGCTCTAAGCTCAATACGAAAGCACTGGGTAAAACATACAAATATGATGCATGCAAATGATAGGGTATCCATATCTGGGATAACTGTATATAAGTGCTCAGTAATGGCGCCTAGGACATGAGTGGTACAACCCGGGGAGCAAACCCTGCGTACACTGCTCATTCCTACAGGACGTGGACCGTGTCCCCCAATGCTAGCCACCCATGACCCGTCAGTCAATAGGCCCTAGACATCAACCGTCCAGACAGGGCTGAGCGACCCTACGTGGCTCATCTCACAAGATGGACAGGCACAATATGATATGCATATGCTGCATAATAAATGACATACAAAATGCAACATAGAAGCATGCAAAACCCGCTGGCAATATCAGTCTGTACTTGCGTACCTTAATACAGGCAGTTCCTAGCAGTCCCGCTCTAGGTTCCAAGCCTATATCAGCTCTACAATGCAAATACCCATGCATCAATAATTAACCTCTAAAAGCCTTAACTAAGCTATTGCATACTCCTAAATAATTTAAGGAGACCATAGATATACCTGCGTCTGTCGTCACCCCGCTGATGACAATTGCCTCAAAACTTAGGCATATCTTTGCCTCGACATCGGGATCGCTATGCCACTTCCGGATTCCCAATAGGATGCCTAGAACTCCCTAGATCTGAGTTAGAAGGCTTAGGAATCAGAGAGAAGAGAGGGAAAGGTGCACTTGAAAATGAAATCTCGGCCCCCTATTTATAGACGGAGTTCGGAACCTCCGAACCCGGTTCGGAACGTCCGAACACGATCGGAACCTCCGATCCCACCTTCGGAGCATCCGATCGCCCAATATTACGTCAGCCATGATGTCACCTTGCTGACGTAAGCGATGACGTGTGCCCTGGTCCCGATCGGAACGTCCGATCTTGCCGACGGAGCTTCCGATCTCGATCGGTGCCTCCGATCCTGAGTTCGGATCCTCCGATCCAGTTCGGAGCCTCCTGACTTGGTTTGGAGCTTCCGAACCCTCCAAACCTTCGGGACCTTTCCGGCTACTTTCGAGTGTCCTGAATCCATTTCTGGACTCCGTTTACCCATTTGGAATTTCCTTAATCATGTTTTACTTAATCTAAACATGATTACTCGATTAATATACTCATTAATCGCTAATTCTGGATACGGGTTACTACAAGAATACTGTTCGGGATTGAACCGGCTATTTCATCACAATGAGATAAAACCTCTTTGTACATAAGTACTTTAAAGATCTTATTCAATTGCACAAATTTTTCAATCTCAGAATTTTGGACCATAATATTTTCTTTTTTTATTGGTCTCTTTCCTCTCTTTTCTTTCCTCTCTTTTTTTACCTCAAAGGTCATCTCACTTTTTTGAACACTCATTTTTTCGGCCTCAATTATTTCTTTTTTCTTTTTCTTGTTCTTTTTCTATGGTTATCTCACTTTTTTCAGCACTCTTTTTTTCAGCCATATCACTCAAATTTTCAATTCTCAATTGATCCTCAAGAAATTCTTTTGGATTCAATTGTATAGCAAAATTACAAGACTCATCCAACAACAAATTACTAGTCTCACTATGAACATCAATAGCACTCTCATCTGCTACAAGAATATTAGATGAGTCTTTAACACATACAAACTCACCTACCATTTCACATTCTCCAACACTAACATCATCAACCAAGGAAGTTTCATATTAAATTTTCTCAACTTTTTCAACTCTTGATTCATCCTCTACGACAACATTAGATTCAATATCTACACGAGAATCCTCCACTTTCATTATAGCCTCCTTAAAACATTGGCTCATATCATGCTTATCTTTTCTATGACACCATAAGCATGCAATATCAAAGGTACTAGAATTTGAAAGTTTAGATGTACCTTGATGTTCATGTTTGGAAATCTCATAGTGATTAGGAGCAAAACATTTCCGCATAGCTCTTTTCATCTCATCCCATGTAGAAATAGGATGCAATCCACGTCTTTCCCTATTTTCATCCAATCTATCCCACCAAGTGTAAGTATAGTCGATAAACTTTTTTGATACAAGTTTAAACTTCTTAGCTTCAGAAAAATCACGACCTTCAAATATAGACTCTACCCTTTTCTCCCAACTCAAATACGACTCTGAATTCGAATATTCATCGAACAAAGGAATCCCATTTTTCTTAAACCAATCCAAATAATAATAAAAATCTCTCCTATCTCCTTCATCATATCTCCTTTCATCTCCATACCCATCAACTCTTCTCTCTCCCCTACTACTATCATACCCATGGAATCTCCTTTCAAACATTGTACCTGCAATAAAAATGTTAGTAATAAAATAAAAATGTTAGAAATAAAATATTCCTCACCCAAAATCTCACAAGTCACTCCAAATGAATTCACTCAACACTCTTTTTTTCACTCAAAATATGGAATAGTTTTATGCTTTGTGATTTTAAATATCAAACTCACAAGTTCAAAACTTGTAAACACTTGCCAATCAACTCACGTAGACTGCGCAAAAACAAGAAATTGACTTTATGAGGATTGAAATAACTTTTTACCCAAAGACTCACAAAAAAAAACAAGAACTTTGCCACAAGTTATTTTGCTTCTCCCTTTTTTTGGAAGCTTTTTCGGTCCTTCAATTTATTTTTAGACAGGTTTTTTTTTTTTTGAATTTTTCATTTTTTCTCTTTTTTTTTTGAATAATAACTTGTAGCACAAGAAAAAAAACTTGGGCAACAAGATTGAAAGAACGAATAAAGACGAACGAAGAACACAAAGAACAGATAAGAAGAACAAATAGAAAGATATGACTTAATTGAATCAATGGAACCTTAAGCTCTAATACCAAATGATGCGAATCTTGGATGAATGGAAGGCAAACACGACTATATTAAAATCGTACCCTCAATCCAATAACAAAAAGATTCTTTAATTTTGTCCCGACCTTTTGAACAAGTAAGTTTTCGGATATCCACCTCTAATTTACTTGAATATAGCAACAGATAATCAAGAGAAAAAAACAATCAATCACAACGGAACCTTCAGAAAACTTGTTTTTGACAATCCACGAAGATAATCAATTAACAAATTCCACAAAGTAATTAAACTTTGATAATTTTGATTTTGATAAAAAAAAAAAAAAAAACAAAGCAAACATTGGCAAAATTCTAGAAAGAATTTTAAGAATTGATATAAATCAATAATTCAATAAATCATAATTAACTATCTCTCATGAATGAGAATTTTACAATATATAGAAGAAATAAACTAGGAATCCTAATAAAAATAAACTAAAGATTTCCTAGTTGAATTATAATTCCAAAATCCTAAAGATAATGCAAAATAATGCAAAATATATCAAAGATATCATCTAGAAGTTTCCTAATAAACTTAAAAGACCCAAAATATCACAATATATATCAAAATATATCAAAAATATCCAAACACACACAAACATGCCAAAGTGTGTGTGAGATAAAGCAGGCGCGGGCGCGCGGTCTATTGGCGCGGGCGCGCGGTCTATTGGCACGGGCGCGCATGGCTTGCACAGGTGCAGCACGGGCGTGC
The DNA here is from genome assembly GCF_033568475.1 of Henckelia pumila. NCBI lineage: Eukaryota > Viridiplantae > Streptophyta > Magnoliopsida > Lamiales > Gesneriaceae > Henckelia > Henckelia pumila. The sequence goes on along the minus strand of NC_133122.1, from coordinate 128,188,256 downwards.
TCCATGTTCGCATTATCATCGTACAATTTTCACTCGGCAGTGCGGGCGCGCTTGGGCTTTGAATTAGGCCTTCATTTTATTCACTATTTTGATCCTTTTGGTCTTCAATATCACCACACCTTCAAAAAGATCTTCAAGCATCTCAACTTGATTCCCATGAATTCCAAACCCTTCAACTCTCGATTATAAATCACGGAGCAAATCTTGGAACAATATGAATCTTTGAGCACATCCTAGATTCATATCAGCTTGTGTCATCATCAATGTCAGCATGTTGACGTCCCTGCTTATGCATGTGAGGTGACATCGGACGCTCCGATGTGGCGATCGGACGATCTGATCGAGAACGGACGCTTCGATAAGGGTTTGGGTGGTCCGATCTCCGTCTATAAATAGGGGTGCCGATGCCTCATTTCAACTCGACCCTTTTCTCTTTTCTCTCTCGTTCTTAGCTCTTTCTAGTCAAATCTAGGGATATCTAGGCATCCTATTGGGAATCCGGAAGTAGCAGAGCGATCTCGGCATCGTAGCGGAGCTATGCCTAAGTTTTGAGTCAGTTGGCTGACGACGGACGCAGGTATAGCTATGGTCTCCTTAAATTATTTGGGAGTATGCAATAGCTTAGTTAAGGCATTTAGAGCTCAATTATTGATGCATGAGTAATCTTCATTGTAGAGCTGATGATAGGCTTGGAACCTGGAGTGGAACTACTAGGACTGCCTTTAATAAGGTACGTAAGTACTGACTGAGATAGCCAGCGGGTATGCATACTTATGTTTTGCATTTATGTGCTATGTTATTATGTGTCATGTTCACATCACATTGAGCCTATACATCTTTTGAGATGAGCCATGTAGGGCCGCTCTTCCCTATTCGGACGATTGATGTCGAGCGCCCCGCGACCAATGGGTTAGCCGGCACTGGCATCTGTAGGACACGGTCCATGTCTGGTAGGAATGAGGAGTGTACTCAGTGGTTTGTCCCGGGTTGTACCACTCATATCCTATGCACCATTCTGAGCAGATTGTATACAGTTATCCCAGATATGGATACCTTGTCACATTTACTTGCATGCATAATGTTTGTATTTTTACCCGTACTTTCGTATTGAGCGTAGTCGCTCACGCCCAGTGTTTTGTATGTCTGGACACCCCATTCTATGGGGAAGATACAGGTACAGGTGGTGTACCCAGTATATTGGAGTGGCAGTGACCGTGGAGGCAGCAAGAGTAGCTGTAGGTTTTATTTGTCTGTAGGCTTAATTATTCGATTGGGTTGAATAATAGAATTTGTTTAACCGGTTGTATTATGTCGGTCCCTTTTTATTTAAGTCTTCCAAAGCAATTTATTTAATTATGTTAAATGCATGCTTAATTATGCTTTAAACTTTGATTAGGTAGTGGATCCGGGTTGGGTCGCTACAGTTCCAAAGCTAGGACAAGAGTTCTTCAGATTTTCGAGGCTGGATCGCTCTCCATTCCAGGTTAAATCCAAACATCAGAATCTAGGCAAGTTTTTAACGTTTTGAAATCGCCATTCAAGAGTATAGGTATTTTGATATAAACCTTAGATGTGAATGTTGTTTTTATGCATGATTTATGAGAAAAGTTTGAAGTATGATGTATAATCGTAAAGCATGATGCGTTTCTGATGTCTTTGGTTAAAGTTTAGTGAGATTCAAGTGTTTAGATGTTTAAAATTCAGAATTTTTGGTGTGGGTGTATGTTAGATGTGATTTTTTTATTTAAATCTTTGAAAGTTGGGTCTTTTGTTATGGATCTTTTGAAGTTTTTTCATGAAGCATTACATACATGAATATGAACGGGTTTTGCATCTTTATTAGCAAGCATGATGTTATTATGAAAGTTATGAGCATGAGACGACGACGTATATGATGAATGTTATGATTATATGAAGTATGCATGAAAACATGTTGATGTTCTATGTGACTTTGTGGTGGCAATATGACCGCTTAAATAGGTGTGATAAAAATCTACTAACAAGCGCACCAGGTCAAGTAATAGTAAAGTGGACAAAGGTCCAGATGTCGAACCCATAGGGACTGTATAAGTATGAGTACCAGAATATGATTATTTCTAATTAATCTAGACTAATCAATAAGAGCGATGAAATTTCAGATTTTTGACTAAAAGAATTTAAATTGTAAATAAATTTCAATTAAAAACGAAGCAGAAATTTTGGATTAAATTCAATATAGGAAAAGCTTGATCAAGGACAGACGTAGGTACCAGACAAATTATGTAACAAGTAGTCGATTCAGGATTCATATTTTAATCTTATATTACGGGAATTCTCGTAAATTGTTCAAAGGTCTATTTCTATAACAATCAAACCTATTCAAATATTGACGGATTAATTTTTCGTAATTCTAATCAAATTTGAATGCATTAAATATTTGTGAAAATTTAGTTTACACCTAAACCGCACACTGAAACCGAATTCTATTTCTAGTCAGTTTTACCATGTGTTGATTATCAAAGTGATCGAAATCAATTCCTCCTCTGTCGACTTGGAATCGATTAACATGCAAGCAAATAACTGTTCAGATCATTCACAAGACAAATATAAATTTTACAATCGATAAAATAAACTCAAATCTGAAAATCCCAAATAAACATCCAATTTTTCTACATAAATTTTTCTGGCCCAATCACGTGGGCTTGATCAAAAAGAGAAAAAATATTCAAAGTTCAACATGATTCAATAGCAAAAGTTTTTAATCCAAAACATCAACCAAAAATAAAAAATAAAAGAAAGGAAGAAGAGAATAATTAAAGATGATGTTGGTCGCCTCCTTGACTTCAAGAATGTTCTGTAACCCTTAATCTGATGATTGAGTTCGTATTTATGTGCCCAAAAATTCTCAAAATATAGCATCCAACCCGAGCAAAAATTTCCAAAAATAAAACTCTGTACGCGCAGCTCGCTCGATTGAGCACAAGGTGCGCTCGAGGGAAAACATCTTTGTCACGATGATTCTTTCTCTCTCGCTCGAGTGAGCACAAGATGCGCTCGAGCGAGAAACTCTCTGAAAATTTTCCTGTCTTCTCAGCCTCGCTCGAGCGAGCATAACCATCCGCTCGAGCGAGTGTAAAGCTGTCCAAAAACTTGCTTTTTCTAAAGTTTCCTACAAAATGAACGAGGAAGAGTATTATGCAGACAAATACATGAAATATGCTAAAACTAAATAAAAAATCAACAATAACATATGAAAGCATGAAAAACAATCACAAAAATATGCATATGAAACACAGTTATCAACTCCCCCATACTCGAGCAAGAGATACAACAACAAAATTCAATAACAACATAAGCAAGAATGGTTCATGTATAACATAGCCTCAGATAAGTTCCACTTCAACAACTAAAAATCACAAACACTTCTGATTGTCCGCAATACACCGCCGGTTTAATGTAAACGTGTGTGTGTTCCATGTCATTCCAGTTTTGTTCAACTTCACAAGAATCTGTCCTAAGACTGCTTAGCGACCTATGACAAATCAGTGCAAGTATCACACTCCAGCACTCTTTCATCCCAACCATCCCAAACAAAAACATGTACTTTCTTGAGATTAATTACACACCTCCGGATTTTGCACCTGGTTTTTCTTAAGCCCCAATTATTACCCGCAAACTTAGCTATAACTAAGATAGGATTCGAATTTCAATCCCCTCATCTATAGCCCGGATGGAGCTACAATCCCATTAAGCCCGCAAACTTAGCTATGGAAGAATGATTAGAATTTCAATCATTTTCCAAGCCCGGATGGAATTGTTATTTTAACATTTTCAAATTTTTAACCCCATGAAATCCGCATACTTAGCTGCGAACAAAGAATTAGGATTTCAATCCTTTGCTGGTAACCCGGATGGAGTTAACTTATTATTTTTCAAAAAAATTTGTCAAAAGTTTTCTAGGTGCGCCCAAGATCATACATGCAATGTCATAAAATCATCAGGAATCCAAAGACACTATCATGATCAACAAACACCTATTGTCGTGCAATGGTCAAGCAAACACGAACTTGATCAATTACTTCGCTAGATTACACCAGTCTAACATGTGTGCTTAAAATAATTCACTATTCAACCAACACCTTCTCATGTTCAATAAAAACCAACATTTTCACAAAAACAATTTTAACAACTCTATCATCATCGTCCAACATTCATCATTCTAGTTATTCACACAATAAAAACACAAATCATAATGAGATTCATGAATACTGTGATATCCAGAAAATTCATAAATCCATTCATGATTATTAAAGAAATTTTAAATGAATTTTAAGTTATTTCATTTGATTATTTATGATTTAAACGTTATTTTTATTTAAATGATCTTATGTGTTGTGTAAATGATTTAAAAGTTGTAGTTTCATGTATTAAAATATATGTTTATTTGTTGTGTTAAATGATTTTATTAGAATTGATTTTGGACTGAGAATACGAGACTAGCCTATGATCGTTATTGTAAAAAATAATTCTACGAGTATTTTAAGTATAATATTGTTAAGTTTTTGTTAAACGAGTCAAAATATATTATTATTTTTATCAGACGAGTCGAGACGTGTTTTTGTGACTGCGTTTTAAGCAATCAACACATGATATGTATTATTATTGATAGCAACGTTTATCCACACCATCCCTACTAATTAATGTAATTGTTCCCTTGACTTAGCCACCCCATCTCCTTCACGTTTCCTTCCCCCATTTCTGCTATCATTAATCTTCTTCTTCATTCTTACTCCACGGTCTTCATGCTTTGTAAAAAAATTCAAGCTCCGATCTCGCTCGTTTCGTGGTTAACTCGTTACCAAGAATCCGGATCATCTCCTCCTCTAAATTAAGGCAAGTTTTTAAAGAAATTTTAAACCACCATTCAAGATATATGTATTTTGATATGAAAATTCTGATTTATGTAATGTTTATGCATGATTTTTAAGAGTTCAAGATCATGGTTTATGTTTGATTGAAATCGTGAAACTTAAGTCGTTCTTGATGATTCTTTGAGTATGATCGAGATTTTAATGATGATTTTAAATTCTTTATGTGTTCTTGAGATTTTAAGAAATGTTTTATGAAAAACTTATAGCATAAGTAGTAGAAAATCTCATATTTTGAAGTTTTAAGTTAAAGCTTTGAAATGTGTTATGTGTTTGGTTGTTCCGAATTTGCAGCACTTGTTGCAATTTTGAAGATAAAGACTAGTGTACTGATCCAAATGATATGAGGCTTACTTTGTTTGAAATCTAGTTTAAATGTCTACAACTTTCATTTTTTGAGTTTTGTCCAAATCGTTTTGGAAGTTTGTCCAAAGTCGCCCCAAAATGTATCAATTGGTTTGGTTTTCCTGTACTGACACATCTTGGGAGAATGAGCATAACATTTTACTCCGAACTCCAATTAAGGTATAGTTTAGGTCATTGGAAAGCCAAGATCCAGGGCTACAACTTTTATGTTTACCACCTTTCCCAATCCTGGGTGCAAGAACTCGAAATATCAATGTGAATGCATAGAAACTGCAGTGTAGCAAAACTGTCAATGCGCAAGTATAGCGCCCCAGCGCTTCTCTGTCAGCACTGGCGCGCTGTAGCTTCGAATTAATTTTCTCAATTTTTGATTTTTGGGTCCTAATTTCATGGTTATGATCTTTTAAGGCTTCTAAAATATATTTAAGAGTTTTTATGCAAAAAGTTTCAAGTTTTAAGTCAAGAACGAAAAGAACGACTTATGTGGATCAATTACATTATGTGATGCATGTACATGTCTAAGTTTCATTCATGAAACCTATGTTCAATATGAAAATATGATTTTTATCATCTATGACAAGCATGAAGTTATTGAGTAAAGTTTTATGTTCATGAAACGAAAGTTATGACGGAAGTTACGATAATATGATGATGCTTCATAATGAAATGAATGTTATGATGAAAGTTATGATGAAATGATAAAATGATGAGACATGAATGAATGATGTTAATATGAAGCATGATATGACATGTTAATGTATGAAAACGCTTTTGATGTCTTATTTGTCTTTGTGGTGGCAAACATGGGATTGGTGCTCCGGTTTGGGCTCCAGAGAGGGCCTTTCCAAACATGGTTCAAGAGACAGATAAGTACACTGGACTGGTGCTCCGGGATGAGCTCCGGAGAGGGCCTTTCCAAAGAACGAATGTTATGAGGCTTAGTGTCATATGCTTGTTGATCAACAGGAACTACGAATGTGCCCATTATGATGGTTGCCACAATTTCACATAATTCATCACCCCAAAATGATAAGTTTTTATGTTATGTTCATGGTTTAATGTTTGTCCAAGTTGCATGATTTTATTTATTAGATGTTAAGTGCAAATGTTTATTTAAGAATAAAATGGTAAAGTTTTGAGAATATGAATGAAGTCTATTTTAAGATTTAAAGTTAAGTAAGTTGATGTTTCATGTTTAAATTCCTTGAATCTTTTAAGAGTTTTGAAGTCATGTTCAAGATTTTAAGTTTAAAGTTCCATGATGTTTACGTTAAAGTTCCTCAAGTTTAAGGTATCATGTTATGTATGTTCAAGTTATTTTAATTTTAAAGTATTTTGAAACAATAATGATATTGATATGAATATTTTAATCTTGGTGAGTCCTTTAGACTCACTATACTTGAATGGTGCAGATGGTTTAGCAGTTTTGATTTAAAAAGCTTTGGTAGCACGGCTGAAGAGTCCAAGAGGCGAAGACATTGCATGACACAATAGTTCAAAAGCTCTGATGTATTTAAAGCAGAAAGATTTACTTATATTTATTTATGTTATGTTGTTACATTATTTTATGTACGATGTTTAAAAGTAATGATTTAATTATTTTTATTGTCAGTCTTTTAAAGACGAGTTTTGAGGATTTCAAATGTTTCGTCTTTCAAATGTTTATTTCAGTTAATGTTGTTTTGTGAGTTCTCTAATTATTTTCAAATGTATTTTATATACATAGTTAATTAATTGAACTCACTTTCCCCTATCCTCTTTAAATGTTATTAGTAGGTTTTGACGTGCCGTATCTTGATGGACTTAAATGTAGGGTTGCATCCGTGTTCCATATTATGATTTGTTGATTTACTAGGGCGATGCACTCCCTGCATAGTTTAAAAAGTTTTGAAAAATTTTCTCACTCTTTTTCCGCAACTCTTTTATTAAATATTTTTAAATACGGGACGTCACAGTTGGTATCAGAGCAACTAGCTCTGGGAGATAGTTCGTGCATGCAATCTCATCAAGGACTCGAATGCTCCTGCCTCCATAACTGTAAGTTCTTTGTTTAAAACTTTTGATTTGTGATCTCTCTTACGGTTATGATCATGCTTGAATTTTTAACAGAAAATTTTCGTGTTTTGGAGAGATTTTTGGATTTGTGACTGTATTGAACCTGAATTGGTTAAGATATCTTGGGGAAGTATTGATTTGTTGTTCAAAAACATCAATTGAGTTTGGTATTACTTTTTCATTTGGGTTAATAGGAAGATTTTATTTTACTAAAATAAGTGATCATTTTAGATTTAAGTCGGTATACTTTGGATACCGTTGTTTGGATTAAAAGATTTTGTAAGGGCAAAAATGATTTGTTGATGAAAGTTTTTTTTTTGGACATTAAAGTTAAGATTATTTTCTGTTGGATGTTATACTTTTACTATGAGGAATGTAAGATGATAATTGTTTTTTTGTTGGTATACTCTTGTTGTATGGAATAGGCTCGTTGACAAATAATGTTCTCGGTGATTGTTTCTTTGGACTATAAGAAGAATCATTAAGGATTAAGTTGTGACACAAAAATTTGTTGAGAAGTGAAATTGCTTTTGGAGTTGCAAGATTAAGTTTATTGGAACAAGCTTATTTTCGAAATTTATACTTTGAATGGTTGAGAATTTGGTTGATCTTAGTAAATTTCTATCATTATGACAATACAATATAAGGGAAAAACAACGGGTACAAGAAAATTCAAGAATAGAGAAAAAACGTGAGGTGGATATTCACCGGTAAATACAAGATAAATGAGAAGGATAATCATAATAGTTACAAGGAGTAATATTGCAAATCTCATCTTGTTCTTCGAGATCTTGGAGAAATAACTTGCGAGAGAAAGAATAAGTTGAGTGTGATTAAATTAAGTTTGAGTGATCGTATTTATAAGGTGAAAAGAGAAGAAACCAAGTTGTTTTGTTACCGTTTTAATTGACCTTTAGCTAGCGTTGGGAGTAGGAATCACGTGTTTGAAGATTTTGAGGATTTTGGTGATCTAAATTAAGTCTTAAAGCAGATTCACAGCCGAATTGAAAAGTTATGTTTCGATCCAAGTTAAATCTTCAAGCGGATTCGTGGCAGATTCGAACAGATATGTTTTGATTTGATAAGATTAGAATTGAAAATAAGACCGATATATTATTTTTTAATCAGAGTGCGCAGCAGATTGTTGATTTATAAGACAATAATATTGGAAATTAGACATGTAAGTGTGGGATTGTATGAATCAGTTGAGGAAAATTTATATTTTTGGAGATTGATCAGTCAAATTTCGAGGACAAAATTCTTTTAAGTAGAGTAGATTGTAATATCCAGAAAATTCATAAATCCATTCATGATTATTAAAGAAATTTTAAATGAATTTTAAGTTATTTCATTTGATTATTTATGATTTAAACGTTATTTTTATTTAAATGATCTTATGTGTTGTGTAAATGATTTAAAAGTTGTAGTTTCATGTATTAAAATATATGTTTATTTGTTGTGTTAAATGATTTTATTAGAATTGATTTTGGACTGAGAATACGAGACTAGCCTATGATCGTTATTGTAAAAAATAATTCTACGAGTATTTTAAGTATAATATTGTTAAGTTTTTGTTAAACGAGTCAAAATATATTATTATTTTTATCAGACGAGTCGAGACGTGTTTTTGTGACTGCGTTTTAAGCAATCAACACATGATATGTATTATTATTGATAGCAACGTTTATCCACACCATCCCTACTAATTAATGTAATTGTTCCCTTGACTTAGCCACCCCATCTCCTTCACGTTTCCTTCCCCCATTTCTGCTATCATTAATCTTCTTCTTCATTCTTACTCCACGGTCTTCATGCTTTGTAAAAAAATTCAAGCTCCGATCTCGCTCGTTTCGTGGTTAACTCGTTACCAAGAATCCGGATCATCTCCTCCTCTAAATTAAGGCAAGTTTTTAAAGAAATTTTAAACCACCATTCAAGATATATGTATTTTGATATGAAAATTCTGATTTATGTAATGTTTATGCATGATTTTTAAGAGTTCAAGATCATGGTTTATGTTTGATTGAAATCGTGAAACTTAAGTCGTTCTTGATGATTCTTTGAGTATGATCGAGATTTTAATGATGATTTTAAATTCTTTATGTGTTCTTGAGATTTTAAGAAATGTTTTATGAAAAACTTATAGCATAAGTAGTAGAAAATCTCATATTTTGAAGTTTTAAGTTAAAGCTTTGAAATGTGTTATGTGTTTGGTTGTTCCGAATTTGCAGCACTTGTTGCAATTTTGAAGATAAAGACTAGTGTACTGATCCAAATGATATGAGGCTTACTTTGTTTGAAATCTAGTTTAAATGTCTACAACTTTCATTTTTTGAGTTTTGTCCAAATCGTTTTGGAAGTTTGTCCAAAGTCGCCCCAAAATGTATCAATTGGTTTGGTTTTCCTGTACTGACACATCTTGGGAGAATGAGCATAACATTTTACTCCGAACTCCAATTAAGGTATAGTTTAGGTCATTGGAAAGCCAAGATCCAGGGCTACAACTTTTATGTTTACCACCTTTCCCAATCCTGGGTGCAAGAACTCGAAATATCAATGTGAATGCATAGAAACTGCAGTGTAGCAAAACTGTCAATGCGCAAGTATAGCGCCCCAGCGCTTCTCTGTCAGCACTGGCGCGCTGTAGCTTCGAATTAATTTTCTCAATTTTTGATTTTTGGGTCCTAATTTCATGGTTATGATCTTTTAAGGCTTCTAAAATATATTTAAGAGTTTTTATGCAAAAAGTTTCAAGTTTTAAGTCAAGAACGAAAAGAACGACTTATGTGGATCAATTACATTATGTGATGCATGTACATGTCTAAGTTTCATTCATGAAACCTATGTTCAATATGAAAATATGATTTTTATCATCTATGACAAGCATGAAGTTATTGAGTAAAGTTTTATGTTCATGAAACGAAAGTTATGACGGAAGTTACGATAATATGATGATGCTTCATAATGAAATGAATGTTATGATGAAAGTTATGATGAAATGATAAAATGATGAGACATGAATGAATGATGTTAATATGAAGCATGATATGACATGTTAATGTATGAAAACGCTTTTGATGTCTTATTTGTCTTTGTGGTGGCAAACATGGGATTGGTGCTCCGGTTTGGGCTCCAGAGAGGGCCTTTCCAAACATGGTTCAAGAGACAGATAAGTACACTGGACTGGTGCTCCGGGATGAGCTCCGGAGAGGGCCTTTCCAAAGAACGAATGTTATGAGGCTTAGTGTCATATGCTTGTTGATCAACAGGAACTACGAATGTGCCCATTATGATGGTTGCCACAATTTCACATAATTCATCACCCCAAAATGATAAGTTTTTATGTTATGTTCATGGTTTAATGTTTGTCCAAGTTGCATGATTTTATTTATTAGATGTTAAGTGCAAATGTTTATTTAAGAATAAAATGGTAAAGTTTTGAGAATATGAATGAAGTCTATTTTTAAGATTTAAAGTTAAGTAAGTTGATGTTCATGTTTAAATTCCTTGAATCTTTTAAGAGTTTTGAAGTCATGTTCAAGATTTTAAGTTTAAAGTTCCATGATGTTTACGTTAAAGTTCCTCAAGTTTAAGGTATCATGTTATGTATGTTCAAGTTATTTTAATTTTAAAGTATTTTGAAACAATAATGATATTGATATGAATATTTTAATCTTGGTGAGTCCTTTAGACTCACTATACTTGAATGGTGCAGATGGTTTAGCAGTTTTGATTTAAAAAGCTTTGGTAGCACGGCTGAAGAGTCCAAGAGGCGAAGACATTGCATGACACAATAGTTCAAAAGCTCTGATGTATTTAAAGCAGAAAGATTTACTTATATTTATTTATGTTATGTTGTTACATTATTTTATGTACGATGTTTAAAAGTAATGATTTAATTATTTTTATTGTCAGTCTTTTAAAGACGAGTTTTGAGGATTTCAAATGTTTCGTCTTTCAAATGTTTATTTTAGTTAATGTTGTTTTGTGAGTTCTCTAATTATTTTCAAATGTATTTTATATACATAGTTAATTAATTGAACTCACTTTCCCCTATCCTCTTTAAATGTTATTAGTAGGTTTTGACGTGCCGTATCTTGATGGACTTAAATGTAGGGTTGCATCCGTGTTCCATATTATGATTTGTTGATTTACTAGGGCGATGCACTCCCTGCATAGTTTAAAAAGTTTTGAAAAATTTTCTCACTCTTTTTCCGCAACTCTTTTATTAAATATTTTTAAATACGGGACGTCACAGTTGGTATCAGAGCAACTAGCTCTGGGAGATAGTTCGTGCATGCAATCTCATCAAGGACTCGAATGCTCCTGCCTCCATAACTGTAAGTTCTTTGTTTAAAACTTTTGATTTGTGATCTCTCTTACGGTTATGATCATGCTTGAATTTTTAACAGAAAATTTTCGTGTTTTGGAGAGATTTTTGGATTTGTGACTGTATTGAACCTGAATTGGTTAAGATATCTTGGGGAAGTATTGATTTGTTGTTCAAAAACATCAATTGAGTTTGGTATTACTTTTTCATTTGGGTTAATAGGAAGATTTTATTTTACTAAAATAAGTGATCATTTTAGATTTAAGTCGGTATACTTTGGATACCGTTGTTTGGATTAAAAGATTTTGTAAGGGCAAAAATGATTTGTTGATGAAAGTTTTTTTTTTTGGACATTAAAGTTAAGATTATTTTCTGTTGGATGTTATACTTTTACTATGAGGAATGTAAGATGATAATTGTTTTTTTGTTGGTATACTCTTGTTGTATGGAATAGGCTCGTTGACAAATAATGTTCTCGGTGATTGTTTCTTTGGACTATAAGAAGAATCATTAAGGATTAAGTTGTGACACAAAAATTTGTTGAGAAGTGAAATTGCTTTTGGAGTTGCAAGATTAAGTTTATTGGAACAAGCTTATTTTCGAAATTTATACTTTGAATGGTTGAGAATTTGGTTGATCTTAGTAAATTTCTATCATTATGACAATACAATATAAGGGAAAAACAACGGGTACAAGAAAATTCAAGAATAGAGAAAAAACGTGAGGTGGATATTCACCGGTAAATACAAGATAAATGAGAAGGATAATCATAATAGTTACAAGGAGTAATATTGCAAATCTCATCTTGTTCTTCGAGATCTTGGAGAAATAACTTGCGAGAGAAAGAATAAGTTGAGTGTGATTAAAATTAAGTTTGAGTGATCGTATTTATAAGGTGAAAAGAGAAGAAACCAAGTTGTTTTGTTACCGTTTTAATTGACCTTTAGCTAGCGTTGGGAGTAGGAATCACGTGTTTGAAGATTTTGAGGATTTTGGTGATCTAAATTAAGTCTTAAAGCAGATTCACAGCCGAATTGAAAAGTTATGTTTCGATCCAAGTTAAATCTTCAAGCGGATTCGTGGCAGATTCGAACAGATATGTTTTGATTTGATAAGATTAGAATTGAAAATAAGACCGATATATTATTTTTTAATCAGAGTGCGCAGCAGATTGTTGATTTATAAGACAATAATATTGGAAATTAGACATGTAAGTGTGGGATTGTATGAATCAGTTGAGGAAAATTTATATTTTTGGAGATTGATCAGTCAAATTTCGAGGACAAAATTCTTTTAAGTAGAGTAGATTGTAATATCCAGAAAATTCATAAATCCATTCATGATTATTAAAGAAATTTTAAATGAATTTTAAGTTATTTCATTTGATTATTTATGATTTAAACGTTATTTTTATTTAAATGATCTTATGTGTTGTGTAAATGATTTAAAAGTTGTAGTTTCATGTATTAAAATATATGTTTATTTGTTGTGTTAAATGATTTTATTAGAATTGATTTTGGACTGAGAATACGAGACTAGCCTATGATCGTTATTGTAAAAAATAATTCTACGAGTATTTTAAGTATAATATTGTTAAGTTTTTGTTAAACGAGTCAAAATATATTATTATTTTTATCAGACGAGTCGAGACGTGTTTTTGTGACTGCGTTTTAAGCAATCAACACATGATATGTATTATTATTGATAGCAACGTTTATCCACACCATCCCTACTAATTAATGTAATTGTTCCCTTGACTTAGCCACCCCATCTCCTTCACGTTTCCTTCCCCCATTTCTGCTATCATTAATCTTCTTCTTCATTCTTACTCCACGGTCTTCATGCTTTGTAAAAAAATTCAAGCTCCGATCTCGCTCGTTTCGTGGTTAACTCGTTACCAAGAATCCGGATCATCTCCTCCTCTAAATTAAGGCAAGTTTTTAAAGAAATTTTAAACCACCATTCAAGATATATGTATTTTGATATGAAAATTCTGATTTATGTAATGTTTATGCATGATTTTTAAGAGTTCAAGATCATGGTTTATGTTTGATTGAAATCGTAAAACTTAAGTCGTTCTTGATGATTCTTTGAGTATGATCGAGATTTTAATGATGATTTTAAATTCTTTATGTGTTCTTGAGATTTTAAGGAATGTTTTATGAAAAACTTATAGCATAAGTAGTAGAAAATCTCATATTTTGAAGTTTTAAGTTAAAGCTTTGAAATGTGTTATGTGTTTGGTTGTTCCGAATTTGCAGCACTTGTTGCAATTTTGAAGATAAAGACTAGTGTACTGATCCAAATGATATGAGGCTTACTTTGTTTGAAATTTAGTTTAAATGTCTACAACTTTCATTTTTTGAGTTTTGTCCAAATCGTTTTGGAAGTTTGTCCAAAGTCGCCCCAAAATGTATCAATTGGTTTGGTTTTCCTGTACTAACACATCTTGGGAGAATGAGCATAACATTTTACTCCAAACTCCAATTAAGGTATAGTTTAGGTCATTGGAAAGCCAAGATCCAGGGCTACAACTTTTATGTTTACCACCTTTCCCAATTCTGGGTGCAAGAACTCGAAATATTAGTGTGAATGCATAGCAACTGCAGTGCAGCAAAACTGTCAATGCGCAAGTATAGCGCCCCAGCGCTTCTCTGTCAGCACTGGCGCGCTGTAGCTTCGAATTAATTTTCTCAAGTTTTGATTTTTGGGTCCTAATTTCATGGTTATGATCTTTTAAGTCTTCTAAAATATATTTAAGAGTTTTTATGCAAAAAGTTTCAAGTTTTAAGTCAAGAACGAAAAGAACAACTTATGTGGATCGATTACATTATGTGATGCATGTACATGTCTAAGTTTCATTCATGAAACCTATGTTCAATATGAAAATATGATTTTTATCATCTATGACAAGCATGAAGTTATTGAGTAAAGTTTTATGTTCATGAAACGAAAGTTATGACGGAAGTTACGATGATATGATGATGCTTCATAATGAAATGAATGTTATGATGAAAGTTATGATGAAATGATAAAATGATGAGACATGAATGAATGATGTTAATATGAAGCATGATATGACATGTTAATGTATGAAAACGCTTTTGATGTCTGTGTCTTTGTGGTGGCAAACACAGGATTGGTGCTTCGGTTTGGGCTTCGGAGAGGGCCTTTCCAAACATGGTTCAAGAGACAGATAAGTACACTGGACTGGTGCTCCGGGATGAGCTCCGGAGAGGGCCTTTCCAAAGAACGAATGTTATGAGGCTTAGTGCCATATGCTTGTTGATCAACAGGAACTACGAATGTGCCCATTATGATAGTTGCCACAATTTCACATAATTCATCACCCCAAAATGATAAGTTTTTATGTTATGTTCATGGTTTAATGTTTGTCCAAGTTGCATGATTTTATTTATTAGATGTTAAGTGCAAATGTTTATTTAAGAATAAAATGGTAAAGTTTTGAGAATATGAATGAAGTCTATTTTCAAGATTTAAAGTTAAGTAAGTTGATGTTCATGTTTAAATTCCTTGCATCTTTTAAGAGTTTTGAAGTCATGTTCAAGATTTTAAGTTTAAAGTTCCATGATGTTTACGTTAAAGTTCCTCAAATTTAAGGTATCATGTTATGTATGTTCAAGTTATTTTAATTTTAAAGTATTTTGAAACAATAATGATATTGATATGAATATTTTAATCTTGGTGAGTCCTTTAGACTCACTATACTTGAATGGTGCAGATGGTTTAGCAGTTTTGATTTAATAAGCTTTGGTAGCACGGCTGAAGAGTCCAAGAGGCGAAGACATTGCATGACACAATAGTTCAAAAGCTCTGATGTATTTAAAGCAGAAAGATTTACTTATATTTATTTATGTTATGTTGTTACATTATTTTATGTACGATGTTTAAAAGTAATGATTTAATTATTTTTATTGTCAGTCTTTTAAAGACGAGTTTTGAGGATTTCAAATGTTTCGTCTTTCAAATGTTTATTTCAGTTAATGTTGTTTTGTGAGTTCTCTGATTATTTTCAAATGTATTTTATATACATAGTTAATTAATTGAACTCACTTTCCCCTATCCTCTTTAAATGTTATTAGTAGGTTTTGACGTGCCGTATCTTGATGGACTTAAACGTAGGGTTGCATCCGTGTTCCATATTATGATTTGTTGATTTACTAGGGCGATGCACTCCCTGCATAGTTTAAAAAGTTTTGAAAAATTTTCTCACTCTTTTTCCGCAACTCTTTTATTAAATGTTTTTAAATACGGGACGTCACAAATACGAACTATATGCAATGAACGAAACCGAATGAATGCAAACAGAATGATGAACAAAACAACACAAAACTAAATAACAATCCCCCCCCCCATACTGATCCAAAGCATTGCCCTCAATGCTTCAGAGACACAAACAAAACACAACATAACCAACAAAAATGATAAGTAATGAATGCAACGAAACAAAATGCAAAGCAGAAACAGAATTCCCCTGGTCTAATGCGGTGCAGGATTGGTAGGATCGGCAGGATCTTCCTCATAGTTCTCTGTAGGCGGAATTTCTTGTTCGGCATATGGAAACTGGAAAGGTGGAACCTGAAAAGAAGGAGCCGGAGCAGCATACTGAAATTAGAATGGAGGCGGATACAGAACAGCAGCAAGAATAGATGAGGTGTCGAGCCCCAAATGAGTGGCAATTCCACGGATTAGAGAATCCATGGCTTGAAAATTGGCGGTGACAGCAGTCATAAACTCATTTTGGACATGATAAAAACAGTAAGCTTATGGATTGCCTCACGAAATGGCCTACGACAGGGCTGTGGTGGTGGTGGTGCAGCGGCGGTACTCGTACTCGCTAGTCCTCCCTGAGGAAAGTCTGTCTTCCGCTTCTCCTTCTTGTTCTGCACCAATGGCGGATCAACGGGTTGTCTCGGCTGCAGCCACTCTTCGTCTTCTCAAACTTGGATGCCAGCTTGAATACATAGCTCGGATATGATTCTGGGAAAGAAAAGGCCCAAGGAGGACATGTAGATGGAGCGCCGAATCTCACTGTGAATAATCCGACCGACATTGATCGGCCACCCCAAACTTAAGGCATACAAAAGAATGGCACTCGCCATGTTCACACTGCTCGTATGAGATATAGGCATCAAGCACTTCGCAGTAAACGCGAACCAAGTCGACGCCTCCACCAACAAAAGTTTTCCGGAAAATGTGGATAAGTGTACGGGTCATGCCATGTCGCCCCATCAAAACACAATTGCTCAATAATTTCATTATAATCTGGGCCAACCTTAAAAATCTGATATAGAACATCATCAACAGCAGGAGTTTGAAGCAAGGCATTCAAAGCATTTTCATCAAAAGATACAATTTTTCCCTGTACATATGCTTTTCTGTCCTCTCGCTCGACGGCATTAGAATAGAATTTTTGCACTAAACTCACAACGGCCGCCTTAGGTTGTTGACAAAAAAATTCCCAATTTTTATTCCCAATATCGATCGCCACCCCAATATCTCGATGAGTTAATTCCACACCCCTCTCAGGAATAGGAGTACAATTAAGTGTAGCCCGATCATACCTTTCTTTGGCGGTGGTGTTTACGAACTTGTCGGCGAGGCCCAATGACGATGAGGAAGCCGGTGCTCGTTGTGAAGAAGAAGCGTCACCCAATCATGCACTTTTAGGTCCCATTGATTTTTTAAAAGTGATGAGTGAAGTCTGGCAAGATGAATTTGGCAATCGGCAAAATGGCTGAGACGAAGGAGGTTCGGCGGTGGAGGAGATGGCTGCAGCGCACGGTGGAGTATGGAGGAGCGACGATGTGATGCAGAAACAAGGGAAAATATTCGGCGCGGTGGTGTAGTGGTGGAGATGTCTCAACAATGAGGGAGGATGATGGGCGGCCGGTGATGCTGTGGAGGGACGCGCTAGAACAAATGGAGCGGTCTCGGATGGTGAGGGCCTGAGATGAGTGACAGAAACAAGTGATACGACGATGATGACGAGCCAAAATCAATTTCTGCAAGTGATGAATGGAATTTAGTGAGGAGGAGGGAATTAATATTTGGGGGTTTAGGGTTCAAAATATGGAAGAAGAAAAGTGAGGAAAATGAAAGAAGGAGTCCCGATATAACTCGGTCAAAAGTTCTCGCGCTCGAGCAAGCAAGAGGCTCGCTAAAAAAATCTCAAAATCAGAGCACTCCTTGCTCGAGTGCACAAAAGTCTCGCTCGAGCGAGGCGTAATTTTTTAAAAAAAATGCCAAACTCCTTCTCGCTCGAGCGCACAAAGGTTCCGCTCGAGCGAGGAAATTTTTTTTCGAAAAAACACAAAAACTTCAAAAACTAACTTAAAATCAATAAAAATAACCCAAAAATAGAATAGGGAAAAGAACACTGGGTTGCCTCCCAGTCAGCGCTAAATTTATAGTCTATAGCCCGACTGTACTTTCCTTTCAATTAGCTGGGTCTTGCAAGTTGGCAGTGGTTTGTGTTTGATCCACATTACCACCATGATAAATCTTTATCATCTGCCCATTAAATTTGAATGCACCTGTTGCAAACTGTAAATTTCCACATTACCATATGGCATAACTTGCTTGATAGTGTATGGTCCTGACCACCTTGAATGCAGCTTCCCTGGCATGAGCTTCAAACGTGAGTTGTATAATAAAACAGTTTGTCCTACCTCAAACTCACGGGAGACGATGTGTTGATCATGCCATGTCTTAGTTTTTTCTTTGTAAATTCTGGCATTCTCATAGGCGTCCAACCCTAGCTCCTCAAGTTCATTCAATTGCAGCAAACGCTCCTCTCCTGTACCCTGCACATCAAAATTCAAAAATTTAGTAGCCCATAATGCTTTATGCTCAAGTTCAACAGGAAGATGACACGCTTTACCATATAACAACCTAAAGGGAGAAGTTTCTATAGGTGTTTTAAAAGCAGTACGATAAGCCCATAACACGTCATCCAATTTATTTGACCACTCTTTCCTGTTTAAATTCACAGTTTTCTCCAAGATTCTTTTCAATTTCCTATTTGATATTTCATCTTTCCCACTAGTTTGGGGATGGTTATAAGGTGTTATCACCTTGTGAGTGACCCCATATTTAATCAAAAGTGAGTCAAATTGATTATTATAAAAGTGGGTTCCTCCATCACTAATTATGGCTTTAGGTGTACCATATCTAGCAAAGGTGAATTTTTAAAAAATTTCACAACCACCCTAGAGTCATTCGTCCTACATGCAAGTGCTTCAACCCACTTAGACACGTAATCAACCGCTACTAGAATATATTTATTTCCTTCAGAAGCAGGAAATGGTCTCATGAAATCAATACCCAATACATCAAAAACTTCACAGACAAGTATATTATTTAAGGGCATTTCATGTCTCCTAGAAATATTATCAACTTTCTGAAAAGCTTCACAAGAAATCACATAGGCATATGCATCCTTAAACAACGAAGGCCAATAAAATCCCAACTGTAATACTTTAGCAGCGGTACGACCCGCGCCGAAGTGACCTCTAGTCGAAACTGTGTGACAGTGTGAGAGTATAGAACTTACCTCTTCCGCTGGAATAAATCTACGAATAATACCATCTGCACAGATCTTAAACAGAAAATGATCTTCCCACAAAAAATATTTCAACTCAGAGAAATTTTTTTTTTTTTGTTGATAAGTTAAATGCGGGGGAAGAAACTTACTTGAGAGGTAGTTAAAGATGTCTGCATACCATGGTAAATTTGTTACCTTAAACAGCTGTTCGTGTGGAAAATCATCATGAATCACTTGCGTTTCAGTTCCTTGATTATCCAGACGGGAAAGGTGATCCGCTACTTGATTCTCCGAGCCCTTCCTTTCAATAATTTTAAGATCAAATTCTTGTAACAATAATACACAACAAATTAACTTGGGTTTAGCATCCTTTTTTCTCATCAAATACTTCAACGCCGAATGATCAGTGTGAAGGATGACTTTGCTTCCCACCAAATATGACCTGAATTTTTCCAAGGCAAACACTACCGTAAGAATTTTTTTTCAGTGGTGGAATAATTCAGTTGGGCGGCTGACAGGGTGATACTGGCGTAATAAATCACATGAAGTACTTTGTCCCTTTTCTGTCCAAGCACGGCTCCCAACGTGGTGTCACTCGCATCACACATCAACTCAAATGGTAGACTCCAGTCAGGTGCTAATATCACGGGTGCAGTTGTCAATTTCTGCTTCAAAAACTGAAAATCCTGTAAAAACTCAACATATAAATTAAAAGGCACCTCTTTTATCAACAAATTAGTAAGGGGTTTAGCAATAGAAGAAAAATCTTTAATAAATCTCTTACAAAAACCCGCATGTCCAAGAAATCTTCTAATCCCTTTCAAGTTCGTGGGATGTGGAAGTTTGTCAATGACTTCTAATTTTACCCTGTCCACCTCCACACCAACTTCAGATACCTTATGGCCTAACACTATACCCTTTCTCACCATAAAGTGACATTTCTCCCAATTTAACACAAGATACTCTCTTCACACCTCTGCAAAACTTTTTCAAATTACTTAAACATGCATCAAAATATGAACCTACCACAGAAAAATCATCCATAAACACTTCAATAAATTTTCAACCATATCATGAAAGATTTCCATCATGCACCTTTGAAAAGTGTCAGGGGCATTACAAAGACCAAACGGCATCCGTTTATATGCAAAAGTACCATAAGAACAAGTAAAAGTGGTTTTGTGTTGGTCCTCAGGTGCTATAGGAATTTGCATATAACCAGAATAACCGTCTAAAAAACAGTAAAAAGCATGTCATGCAAGTCTCTCAACCATCTGGTCAATAAAGGGAATGGGAAAGTGATCCTTACGAGTGGCATCATTCAATTTCCTATAGTCAATACAAACCCGCCACCCCGTAACAGTTCTAGTAGGGATTAATTCATTATTTTCATTCTCAATAACAGTCATCCCTCCCTTTTTAGGCACTACTTGAATTTGACTCACCCATTCACTATCAGAGATAGGATAGATAATAACTGCATCAAGAAGTTTAATCATCTCCTTTTTCACAACCTCTTGCATAGCTGGGTTAAGTCGCCTCTGTGGTTGAGTAGATGTCTTGTGTTCCGCCTCCATCAATATTTTGTGCATACACATGGTTGGACTAATCCCCTTTATGTCAGCCAAGCTCCATCCTATGGCTCTTATGTGCTCTCTAAACACCCTCAACAATTTTTCCTCCTCACAACCTATCAAATAAGATGAACATATTACTGGCAGTTTATCATTCTTTAATAAATATATATATTTCAGGTGAGAAGGGAGTGGTTTTAGTTCAAGAGTAGGGGGCTCCTCGGTGGATGGCTTCAGTGGTTTTGGAATATGGCCAAGCTCCCCCATCTTGGTATTAATGAATCTTTCAAAGGGAAAACTCTCATCCAGATATCGTGCCACTTCATGACCTTCCTCACTAACATGCTCCTCCTATATTGTTCCTGTCAAACATATTTCTAAAGGATCCACAGATAATTTTTCCTGCAAAGTACACTCAACCAAATCATCAGTAACATCAATTCTGAAACAATCAGAATTGTCCGCAGGATAACGAAGGCCCTGAAAAACATTAAAAATCACACTCTCATCATTCATACGCAATATGAGTTCTCCCTTATGCACATAAATTAATGCCTTTCCAGTGGCTAAAAACGGTTTATCTAAAATAAGAGGTATCTCACGATCCTCTTCCATAGCAAGCACAACAAAATCCACAGAAAATATAAACTTATCAACTTTAACCAAAACATCTTCCACAATCCCCCTTGGATATTTGATAGATCTGTCAGCTAATTGCAGGGAGATAGTGGTTGGCTTAACTTCACCAATTCCTAGCTTTTCAAAACATGAATAAGTCATAAGATTGATACTTGCACCTAAATCACATAAATCCTTGTTAAAAAAGGATTTTCCAATAGTGCATGGAATTGAAAAGCTACCGGGATCCTTAAGTTTTGGAGGGAGCTTATTTTGTAAAATAGCAGAACATTCCTCCGAGAACTTCACAGTTTCAAAATCCACTAATTTTCTCTTGTTAGACAAAATCTCTTTCAAAAATTTTGCATAACTGGGAATTTGAGCCAAAGCATCTGCAAATGGAATATTAATATGAAGCTTTTTGAAAATCTCTAGAAATTTTGCAAATTGATTATCCAATTGCAGTTGCTTTGCTCTTTGGGGGAAGGGAAATTTACTCAAATCAATATTCTCATTACTAGTTGGGTTAGAAATCTTATATTTCTTGCCCGTAGACGTCGAGTCTTCATGCTTTGGTGCTTCCTCTATCCCTTGTTCCTTGTTTTGCTCACTTGCTTCCTCATCCTCAGTTCTTTTCTCCGCAATGTCCGCTTGCGATCTATTAATCCCCAGAATAGCATTGACATCCTTTGGATTCTTTTCGGTATTTCTAGGCAACGATCCTGCTAGCCTAGTTGACAGTTGTGTTGCTATCTTGCTCCTCTGTGTTTCCAACCTTTGCAACATTGCCTCCTGATTCTGCAGGCGAGTCTCAGTACCCGCTACATACTTCATCATAATTTCTTCAAAGGAGGGCTTTTTCTCGACTGGCTTCGAAGCACTGGCTGTGGGGTCTGCAGGTTTCCATGAGAAGTTTGGTTGATTTTTTCAGCCTGGGTTATAGGTATTGATGTAAGGATTGTATGGCTGTCTCCCTTGGTTTCCCATGAAGTTAGCTGCATCTATCTCAAAGACTTGTTGTTCCTTGGGCTGCTGAGCTTGTACTTGATTGGCTGGAGCTGTCTGCATAATCACCATCTGATGAGTAAGAGCATCGATTTTGGCATTCAGTGCTGTCAGTGCATCAACTTCTAGTACTCCAACCATTTTCTTCTTCTTCACGTCTGTCCATCCAATGTTGCTTTTAGTCATGTTTCCAATGATTTCACACGCCTCTGCTGGTATTTTCCTAAATAGGCTTCCATTAGCAGCAGCATCTAACATGGATCGAACAGATTGATTAGCCCCATTGTAGAAAGTCCGAGTCTGCTGGCTCTGAGTAAGATTATGTTGAGAACACATCCTCAACATCCTTTTAAATCTGGTCCATGCCACATGAAGAGATTCATCTTCCTTCTGCTTGAATGAGATGATGTCAGAAAATAATTTTGCCATCTTCGTAGGAGGAAAATACTTGTTCAAAAAAGTTTGAACAAGTTGGGTTCATTTAGTGATAGAACCCGCAGGCAAATCATCCAGCCATTCCATTGCTTCGTCTTGCAGAGAGAATGGGAATAACCGCAGTCACACTGCATCAGATGTTACCTTATTAACCTTGAAAGTGTCATACATTAACAGAAAACACTCCTAATGAGCTTAGGGTTCTTCCACAAATGTGCCCCCAAATCTTGCTTGCAACTGAATCATTTAAATAATCGACGGCTTCAATTCAAAGTTATTCGCCTCGACATTAGGGCGAACGATGCTAGATCCATAGCCTTCAGTAGGTGGACGAATCAAGTCTATAACAGTTTTGTTGTCCGCCATATCTTCCTCTGATTCAGATTCTGATTCTAGTTCAAGATTGATATATCTCACGGCCTTTCAGATCCTGCTAAGCGTGCGTTCGATCTTTAAATCAAGTGATAGTAGCTCCCTCGATCGAATTCTATGCATGCACAACAGATAGTACATGAAAATCACCAAGAAATAAAATTCATAATTTAAAAAAATAAATAAAGTCTAATCTCAAGTGAAATAAAAATTTTGATATCAAAACAGTCCCCGGCAACGGCGCCAAAAACTTGACCGCTTAAATCGGTGTGATAAAAATTTACTGGCAAGCGCACCAGGTCAAGTAATAGTAAAGTGGAAAAAAGTCCAGATGTCGAACCCACAGGGACTGTATAAGTAGGAGTACCAGAATATGATTATTCTCACTTAATCTAGACTAATCAATAAGAGCGATGAAAATTCAAATTTTTTACTAAAAGAATTTAAATTGTAAATAAAGTTCAATTAAAAAGGCATCAGAAATTTTGGATTAAATTCAATATAGGAAAAGCTCGATCAAGGACACACGTAGGTACCAGACAAATTATGTAACAAGTAGTCGATTCAAGATTCAGAATTTAATCTTAGATTACGAGAATTCTCCTAAATTGTTCAAAAGTATATTTCTAGAACAATCAAACCTATTCAAATATTGAGGGATTAATTTTTCGTAATTATAATCAAATTTGAATGCATTAAATATTTGTGAAAATTTAGTTTACACCTAAACCGCACACTGAAACCGAATTTTATTTCTAGTCAGTTTTACCATGTGTTGATTATCAAAGTGATCGAGCGAGCAACTTCCTGCTCCGAAAATGTCTGGGCCGTCTTTCGCGCTCGAGCGAGCACAAGGTGCACTCGAGCGAGAACATCTCTATCTCGATGATTCTTTCTCTCTCGCTCGAGCGAGCACAAGATCCGCTCGAGCGAGTGTAAAGCTGTCCAAAATCTTGCTTTTTCTGAAGTTTCCTACAAAATGAACCAGGAAGAGTATTATTCAGACAAATTCATGAAATATGCTAAAACTAAATAAAACAACAATAATAACATATGAATGCATGAAAAACAATCACAAAATTATGCATATGAAACAAATTTATCACAATACGAGATGAAAATGATGGGATTTGGACTTTTGGGATGAGCTTCGGAAGGGTCTATCCAAAATACGTGCTCAAAAGATTGTGGAACTGAAATGATGAGCTCCAGGGATGACCACTCCAAAATACGTGCTCAAGATAATTTGGAATTGGCACCCTGGGATGAGCTCTGTTGATGACTTTTCAAAAATACGTGCCCAATACGATGGTTACCACAAATGCATGTATCCCATCATAATTACGTGGCAGTTTTATGATATGTTCAGTTATGCTTATTTTTTTTAGTTATTTAAAATTCCAAGATAAGCATGCTTTTCTTATGCATTACTTGCTGAGTCATTAGACTCACTATACTGCAGGTGATGACTCCATTGATGATTATATTGATGAGTATAGAACGGGGCATGAAGAGGAGCAAACGCGGACCGGTGGGTGATGCATGAGAGCCATGTTTTTTAACGATGTTACTTTGCACAATTGTTTTGAATTCAGAAGAAGGAAACACAATTTTTTATTTATTTTATAGTTGGCCTTTTTGGAAATACTGCAAAAGTTTATTCCTCTCAGTTGTTGGTGCACTTTCAACCATTTCTAAGTAAAGATTTTTATTTTCCGCAAATTATTTTCCCTAAAATTTTGTGTTTGTATGTTTAGTAACGTTCCAGAGTTTTGGGACGTTACAACAGTTCTGCAAAGACGTCGGCAAATGGGTCACAAAATCCATCGTGATAAACTCTCATTTCCACTCCGGAATCGGTAGACTATACAATAATCCTCCAGGTCGTCGATGTTCAGCCTTAACCTGCTGACACACCAAGCACTTGGACACATACTGATACACAATCTGATTCATTCCTTTCCACCAAAACCGGTTCTGCAAATCCTTGTACATCTTGTTGCTCCACGGATGAACACTCAACTTGGTACGATGCGCTTGAGATAGAAGCTCCTCTGTAGCGACCCTACCCGGATCCGCTACCTAATCAGAGTTAAGAGCATAATTAAACATGCATTAAATAAATCACTGTGGAAGACTTAAATAAAAATAGACCGGCAGAATACAACCGGTTAAACCAATTCGATTTATACAACCAAATCGAATAAATAGCCTAAAGGCAAAACCTACAGCTAATCCTGCTGTCTTCACTGGTCACTGGCTACTCCAAGCTCCGGGTGCTCAATCCTGCACCTACACCTGCCCCGTCGAATGGGGTGTCCAAATACACAAAAAATACTGGACGTGAGCTCTAAGCTCAATACGAAAGCACTGGGTAAAACATACAAATATGATGCATGCAAATGATAGGGTATCCATATCTGGGATAACTGTATATAACTGCTCAGTAATGGTGCCTAGGACATGAGTGGTACAACCCGGGGAGCAAACCCTGTCGACACTGCTCATTCCTATAGGACGTGGACTGTGTCCCCAGATGCTAATCACCCATGACCCGTCAGTCATCGGGCACTAGACATCACCCGTCCATACAGGGATGAGCGGCCCTACATGGCTCATCTCACAAGATGGACAGGCACAATATGATATGCACATGCTGAATAATAATATGACACACAAATGAAACATATAAGCATGCAAAACCCGCTGGCTATCTCAGTCTGTACTTACGTACCTTACTACAGGCAGTTCCTAGCAGTCCCGCTCTAGGTTCCAAGCCTATATCAGCTCTACAATGCAAATATCCATGCATCAATAATTAAGCTCTAAAAGACTTAATTAAGCTATTGCATACTCCTAAATAATTTAAGGAGACCATAGCTATACCTGCGTCCGTCGTCAGCCTGCTGATGACAATTGCCTCAAAACTTAGGCACATCTTTGCCTCGATGTCGGGATCGCTATGCCACTTCCGGATTCCCAATAAGATGCCTAGAACTCCCTAGATCTGAGTTAGAAGGCCTAGGAATCAGAGAGAAGAGAGGGAAAGGTGTACTTGAAAATGAAATCTCGGCCCCCTATTTATAGACGAAGTTCGGAGCCTTCGAACCCGGTTCGGAACGTCCAAACACGATCGGATCCTCCGATCTCATCTCGGAGCGTCCGATCGCCCAATATTACGTCAGCCATGACGTCACCTTACTGACGTAAGCGATGACGTGTGCCCTGGTCCCGATCGGAACGTCCGATCTTATCGACGGAGCTTCCGATCCACTTGGAGCCTCCGATCCTGAGTTCGGATCCTTCGATCCAGTTTGGAGCCTCCTGACTTGGTTCGGAGCTTCCGAACCCTCCGGATCGTCGGGACCTTCCCGGCTATTTTCGAGTGTCCTGAATCCATTTCTGGACTCTGTTAACCCACTTGAAACTTCCTTAATCATGTTTTACTTAATCTAAACATAATTACACGATTAATATACTTATTAATCGCTAATTCTGGATACGGGTCACTATATCCTCCCTCAGAGTATCATCCTCAGGTACCACAATACAGCCAGACAAACACAGAAACACATCTGACTGGTAGTGGAATCCAGATGTACTATCACTGTTGGCCAATCAAACCAACCGTTGAATCTTTGGATCACACATCTGAGCATCTCGAATCTGAGAATATAAGGATAGCTCAAATAGAATTGCAGACATCTAAATGCTCTCCATACCCCTTTTGTGCTTAAAGGTATAACCCGAAGAAAAACAATCCTGAATCACACTAGATATAAGACAAGTCTGAAGTGCAGACACGCGCACCTTACGACTCAAGGCATCAGCGGTAAAGTTAGCAGCACCTGGATGATATTTGATTTCGCAATCATAATCCTTCAGCAAATCCATCCAGCGTCGCTGTCTCGTGTTCAATTTGGTCTGGGTAAACAAATACTTGAGACTCTTGTGATCAGTGAAGATTTCAAATTTTTCGCCATACAGATACTGACGCCAAATCTTCAGTTCAAATATAATAGCTGTCAGTTCAAGATCATGCACTAGATAATTCCCATCGTGAACCTTTAGCTGTCTAGAAGCGTACGCAATCACGTGTCCATTCTAAGTTAAAACTCAACCCAAGCCCTGCAAATAAGCTTCGTTATACACGACGTACCCTCCAGAACCAGACGATAATTCCAGCACCGGCGCATAAGTCAACCGTCGACAAAGTTCACAGAAATTTTCTTAACACTCAGAAGACCACTCAAACGTCACACCCTTTCGAGTAAGTTGTGTCAAGGGTCGAGCTAGCTGCAAGAAATTCGCGATGAAGCAACAATAATAACCTGTCAATCCCAGAAAACTACGGATCTCGGCAATTGACTTCGGACGCGGCCAGTTCAACACTGCCTCAGTCTTGCTCGGATAAACTGAAAATCCTAGACTGGATATGACATGGCCAGGAAACACCACACGATTGATCCAGAACTCACACTTACTCAACTTGGCATATAGTTGCTTCTCCCGAAGAGTCTGCAAGACAAGTATCAAATGATATGCATGTTCATCCAAGCTATGAGAATATACCAGAATATCATCCATAAACCCAACCATGAACTTGTCTGAATACTCCCTGAAACACAATTCATCAGATCCATGAATACAGCTGGCATGTTAGTCAATCCAAACGGCATCACCAAGAACTCATAATGCCCGTATCTCGTCCAAAACATAGTCTTGGCTATAACTTGATCTCTCACTCGCATTTGATGATAACCCGATCTCAAATCAATCATGGAGTATACTGAAGTACACTACAGCTGATCAAATAAATCATCAATACGAGGTAAAGGATATTAATTCTTGATGGTCACGTGGTTCAACTGACGATAGTCAATACACAGTCGCATAGACTCATCCTTCTTCTTCACAAAGAGAACAGAAGCTCCCCACGGAGATACGCTAGGCTGAATGTATCCCTTATCGAAGAGATTGTGCAGTTGTTGCTTCAACTCACGCATCTCTGACGGAGCCAGACGATACGGTGCTCGTGAGATAGGTGATGTCTTAGGCATTAACTCAATGTCAAACTCAACTTCTTGAATAGGAGGGAAACCCGGAATCTCATCAGAAAAAACATAATGGAATTCATTAACAACATGCAAACTTCCTATACCAACACTCTCAGTGGACAAATAAACTGCATAGATGAGGTAGCCTTCCCCGCCATACCTTAGATCTCGACAGGCTCTCAAAGCAGATACCAAAGGCATCGGAGGTCGCACTCCCTCACCGTAGAAAAACCAGCTGTCACCACCAACCGGGTGAAACTGTACAAGTCTCTGGTAACAATACACTGAAGCTCGGTACGTGGTCAAAATATCAATCCCCAAAATGAAATCGAAATCTTCCATTTCTAATACCATGAGATTCTCTGTCAGGACATTATCCTCAAACTCTAAGGGACAACCCAGAACTAGACGCTTGGCCAACGCTGACTGACCAGTCAGGGTAGAAAAAGAAAGTACTATGTCTAGAGCAATATAGGGTAACTTATCACGCTTGACGAAACGTGCGGATATGAAAGAATGAGATGCACCAGTATCAATAAGAAAGAAAGCAGGTATGATGCATAAAAGAAACGTACCTGCAATAACCCTCTCATTATCCTCCACTGCCTAATCATGACTCAATTCAAACACCTGACTAGCAGCGCTCGATCGCAGAGTAGATCCTCCCGCTAATTGCCTTGGTGGCCTCTGCTGGACAGTAGCTTGTGAAACAGAGCCTGAGCCTCCCGCTCCCCTTGCCTGTGTACAATCCCTCTTAAGATAATCAATCTCCCCGCAATGAAAGCAAGCTCATGCGGCTTTTCGGCACCTATTCGTCAGATGGTTTTTCCCACAGTGGTCACACTTGTCTTTCTTTCCGAAATGCATCACACCACCAAATCCAAAAGAAGAAGTAGAAGAAGCAAACTTCTTAAAGGACTGAGCACGGGGACCCAAAGAACTCGCGGGTCGAGAAGATTGAAGCGCTCTAGCATGATTCATGTTGATTTCTGCTTGCTGACACCGGTTCACCAAAATCTCGTAGGAAGTGGGATCATCACACACCATGACTCTGTCAAAAATCTCCTAGTTCAACCCTTGCAGGACATAGCCGTACTTTTCCTCAGAACTGGCGCCAATATGGGGACAATACGGAAGGAGATCAATAAACTTCTACTGGTACTCGTCCACAGACAAATATCCCTGCTTCAGATTAAGCAGCTCAATGGCCTTCGCCTGGCGAAGTGCTGGAGGAAAATACAGCTGGCGAAACTATCTGCAAAAATCAGGCCACCAAACATGCCCATGCACCTGAAGTAATGGTGCAGACGTGGATTTACACCACTTACGAGCGCGTCCATCTAATAGAAAAGTGGTTGCCTCCATCTTCTGATCCTCGGAGCAATCAAAAACATGAAAACAATTCTCCATATGCTCAAGCAAGTCCTCCGCTACCTCGAGCATCCCTCGTACCAAAAGCTTCAGGCCTATCTACACGAATCTATGGAGCTCAAAATGACACATGCCCTATTGATGATGGCGATGTGCATGGGGACGTCTAGGGACATCACCATCTCCCCAACGGTCAACACTACCCTGACTTTACTCGTCTCTATCGGCCATCTGAAAATAAAACGCACATCAATACCCCAAAGATCCAAATCTAATTCCCAGAAATATCTTTTGCATTCTTTGATACCATAAATGTAGTAACCCGTACCGTGATCACCTATTAATCAGAAAACTTAAGCATGCAATAATTCTTAAGAAAAACATAATCAAAATATAACAGCGAAAACCAAATTAAAGTTATATAATCCCAAGATAAGAAATCTGTAAAATTAATTTATTACAACCATATTGAATAAAACATTCTCATTACCCAACCCAACTGAAAATGAAACAAACCTGCAAAGCAACACTCCTCATGTTACCAAGCTCGGTACCTAGGATCTTTCCGCATCTCCTGCGCTATCCAACCTGATGTCTGCCCCGTCGAATGGGGTGTCCAATAAATATAGAAATATGGACGTGAGAGAATTACGCTCAGCACGAGAGTATGAGTATACAAATATTATATGTGCATGAATGCAAGTGTACGGGTTACCAAGACTCGAGGTCAAAAAACTCTGATCAAAAACAGACTCAGGCCCTAGGTATGTAGTACTTTGCGCCGTCGCACCAGGAGATGGCTCACATACCCAACTGTGGATATAGGTGACCTGATCACGTGACTACGTGTCCAACCATCCACTAACAAGATAGGGTGAGCACCCTACTACAGGATATCATAAGGATACAAGCTCAAAATGATCATGCATGAAGCATAATAATGTAACATAATATATGCAGATAAGATCATGCCATATAAATAATACAACACATAATATATGCATACTCATTCAGGATATTTCGAACAGTACTTTCGCATCTCAATACTAACAGGCAAGCTACACGAGCTCTACTGTCCAAGCTTATAATCAAAAGATTTCTATATCACTAATTAATACTTTAACCATAACTAAGCTAATAGATACTCCCAAACTATTTATAGGATCTAGGGTTATACCTTTATCCGTCGTTAACTCGTTGTTGTCGGATGCCCCGGAATTTGGGCACAACTCCGCTACGACCTCCGGACGCCTTGCCAAAACTCCGCCCCACACCAAGGAAGTGTGAATTGGAAAGTTGAAATGTGAACTCGGATGCCCTGTTTATAGGCAGAGTTCGGACGATCCGAACCCGCATGTAGTCCACATTGCAGAAATGCAAAGATCGGACGCTCCGATTGTAGCCACATGTCAATCCCAAGTTGACAACACATAGGACACCTACTGATAGAGTTCGGACGCTCCGATCTCTGGTTCGGACGATCCGAACTCTTCAGAGCTTCCGAACTGCTTCGCCCCATCCGAACTCTTCGGACCATCCGATCCCTTTCAGTTTTGTAGTTCGGACCATTCAAACAACCCGAACCCAATAAAGCCCACTAATCATTTTTGGATATTTTGGATCCGATTTCTTGGTCTGTTTGATCAAATTAAAATCTTTTAATCTGTTTTACTTAATCTAAACACGTTTAGTCAAATTAATCTTGTAAAAATGGGATCGGGTTACTACAGTATAAGCCTATATAATTATGGAAAATAATAAAAAAAATGTGACGTATAATTAAGACGGTGACAGTATTATCTTTATTATCTTTCTACAGTAAAATACTTATAAATTAATAATGTTGGGATCGTAAAATTTTATTAATTGAGACTCGAGAGGTATTAATTAATCAAAAAATTAATAATTTATTATTTTAAATATATTTATATTCAGATAACATAAATTTAATCACATAAAAAACTCATCGTGTTTCACCTATACTTGCATCATATTATTTGAATTAATATATAAAAAATAAAAAATTGTTTATACGTCTATGGGAGTGTGTGTATATATAAGTGATACTCATTTTTTAAACAATTAAATAATATTCGTTGTAATGAATAAATCAAATAAAATTCATGATAAAAACATAAACAATAATAAAATTAAACTTTATGAAAAATAACAAGTAAAAATAGAAGTATAGAACCAAGTTTTATTAAATTGTGCTAGCTATTTTTTTTAATTTAAGTGAATAATTATTGATGTAATTATATGTTTATACATGAGTCTTATGAAAAAAATATTATCTTCTTAATTTATCCATATTTTACTATATTATTAAGCCTGAGAGGGGTAGAGAAACTGTATTGGTCTGATGGTATGTTCAACGATCAAATTACAAATTTAACCCTGATTTTAGGTATGAAAAATTTGAAAATGATAATTAAAACCGCTTGAAATTTAACCGTGCAGACATTAATTTCTCCTCTTCCAAATAACTTCCCTTCCAAACTTCCCTCACGTCATGAAATTTCAACCCATTCCATAATCGATTAAGATGAAATTTCAAATTCCTCAACCACTAAACCCATCAAATCACGTTTATGCATTTGATTTGCGCACTTTAATTGGATCAGTTTCATCTCGGTAGGAACTTTTATTTTCTTTATTAAATTTGTGTTATCTTGATTGAAACATTTATCATTATTATTGACAGAATGGTTAAATTTAATGGGATCTTCACTGTTTCTTTTGGTTTTTTTTTGGAGAAGTTTATCGAATACTACCTGAATTTGAGGTTATCTTTATCAATTGTTTAAAACAATATTCAAAATGTAGCATTTTTTCTGATTTTTTTTTGTAACTTTACAAACTGTTATAGTCGTGAAACTTCAATGGTGGAACTGAAAATTGTTGTCATAATTAATTCTCCGTGTTTTCTCTGTGAATTACAAATAAATCATGTTCCTTTTGTTCATCTTTATACTGTCAATATAAGTTTTTATTGTTGTCAAAACTTATTATTTCATATTCCAAAAAAAAAACGTATTATTTAAGTGATAGATTTTGTATTAAATTATTGTTTGTTCTATTTTTCATCTGCGAATTAATTAACTGTTCGATATAATGTGTCAACAGGAAAACCATTTATATATTTTCTATCTATGGATTTCAAGAGTAAACCATTTTTTAAATTGTTTGTGCCTTTGTGAATCCAAAATATTCTGATATATAGGTAATGTATATGTTTATTTGTCTCGAAATCCTTCTACGTTCTACTGTTAGTGGCTATCTAATTTTGTAAATTTTTTAAACCATTGGAACAACTTTATTAAAATTTAAGTCAATCATCCACGTATAAAATTGAGTTGAGTTAATTTGATTTATGTTTTCTTTCTTCTTGACTGTATAAATAAAATATGTATTATGTAAGTTATATATTAGTTTTTCTTCTGGTTAATAGTTAAATTATGAACTATTGTATAATATCTCATTTATTTTAGTTTTTCTTTTGGCTAATACTTAAATTATGAACTATAGTATATCTCATTTATTTTATGTTTATAAAACTTATCTCTCTCTATATATAAAGAATCTCCTCCTTAGACACCATCTTTTAAATTGTCGAAATTACCCTTATGTAATATAAATATTACAATTTTATTTTATTTGTATTTTTTTTGAAATTTTGATATTTCAAATTTTCATATTTTTTTCAACTAAACATTGTAGATAAGATAAATTGATAAAAAAAATTAATTTTTTTAATATTATTTTATAAATGTTAAAAAATAAATTTAAATATTATTGAAAAAATAATATTTATATATAACATACAATATTAAATATATTGTATGATTTTATACACACGCAACGCATGTGCGATTATAGTAGCCCGTACCCGAAATCAGTGATTAAGTGTTAATCAATTCATTAATCCTACTAATTAAGAGTAAACGTGATTAAGGGAACACTTAATGGGTTAACGGAGTCCGGAATTGGATTCAGAACACTTGAAAATGGTTTGAGGTTCATCGAGTTCGGAGGCTCCGAAGTCAAGGTTCGGACGGTCCGAAGTCAGGGTTCGGACGATCCGAAGAGTGGTTCGGACGCTCCGAACGTGCTGCCGACAGTCGTCATGGATGAAGTCATTGTGCTGACGTAAGCAATGACGTATTATTGAGTTCAAACGACCCGAAGTCGAGATCGGACGGTCCGATCGTGTTCGGACGCTCCGAAGTTCAGTTCGGACGATCCAAACTCCGTCTATAAATAGGAGGGCCGAGATTCAGATTTAGACACACCAATCACCTCTTCTCTCTCGATTTCTTAGCCTTCTAACTCAGATCTAGGGAATTCTAGGAGTTTCATCGGGAATCCGGAAGTGGCATAGCGATCCAGGCGTCGTAGCGGAGCTGTGGCCTAGTTTTGAGGCACTCGACAGCAAAGGGCTAACGACGGACGAAAGTATAGCTTTTGCTTCCTAAAAATATTTAGGAGTATGCTTTAGCTTAGTTAAGGCTTTTAGAGCGCTATAATGATAGTAGTATCATTTGGCAGTGTAGCGCGGATTATAGGCGTGGACCTAGGACTGATAGCACTTGCCTAGTATTTGAGATACGAAAGTACTGTTCGAGATATACTGACTGAGTATGCATGTATTATGTGACTGCATGATTTATATGTCATTGATTTATGCTGCATTCATTTGCATACTGAGCTATCTCCTTCGAGATGTCTGTTAGTAGGGTTTTTCCCTATCCTGTTAGTGGTTGGACTTTCATAGATTTGGGTCCAGCATATCCACTGGTATTATGGTATGGGAGCCACCTCCTGAAGCGACGGCACAGCGTGCTACATACCAGGGTCCGGTCTGTCTCTGTTATTTGATCCTTGACCACGAGTTTATAGGGAGTTCACTTTGCATGCATGTATACTCATACTCTCGTATTAAGCTTTTTATGCTCACGTCTCGTACTCTGTGTTTCTGGAAACCCTATTCCAAGGGGCAGGTTTGCGATTGGACGAGGCGGGTGGATCCAAGAGGGGCTAGGCAGTTGTTGGCCCGCTGGAGCTTCGCCTAGGTTTTATTCTGTTGTTATTAGATTAATTCAACTGTTCGATCTGGTTGTATAATATTTGGGTATTTACAGATTCCTTGCCTTGGTATTGTATTTTGTTTAGGGTTTTCGTAGTTTTATTCTGTTATCCGATTAATTTAATTAATTGCATGCCTAAGTTCTGTTTAGTAGGTGATCCAGGTAAGGGTCACTACATTTATGGTATCAGAGCATGCAAAAGTATTCTTGGGATTTAGTCTCATCATGAGGTATTTTTGTAGATGGCAAACTACGATGATGAGAGTAGCCATGGAAGTGGAGGCGGTCGTTGGGGCGATGACGACTGAGAGCGTCGTCGAGAACGGCGTCATCGTCATCATGATGACGAGTGTTTCACTGTGCGTCGATTCTTAGCTATGGGTCCTAAGCCCTTAGTTGGAGGTGAGTCTCCGGAGGATGCGGAGAACTGGTTAGACCGCATGGAGATGACTTTTCAGACTTTCCAATGCACCGAGGAGCAGAAGATGGAGACACTGGGTTATCTTCTGGATGGACGTGCACGTAAGTGGTGGAGGTTTACTTCTGCACCTTTTGTTGCGGCGAGGGGAGTGGCCACCTGGGCCGAGTTCCGCACAGCTTTTCAGAAGCTGTATTTTCCTCCTGCACTCCGTCAGTCGAAGGCAGGCGAGCTACTGAGTCTGCGACAGGGAGCCATGTCTATTGATGAGTAACAGCAGAAGTTCTTTGATCTGCTATCATATTGCCCCGAGATTGTCGACAGCTCCAAGATGAAGTATAATCTGTTCCTTCAGGGCCTTAACCCTGAGATCCATGACCGTGTGGCGGTTGGCGACGACATGTCCTACGAGGGTTTGGTGAGCCGTTGTCACCAGGCGGAGGACAACATTCGGCGAAACAGGTCTTTTTCTCAGTCGAGACCTGCTAGTTCTTTGGGTCCCCGTGCCCAATCTTTCAAGAAGTCTGGATCTACTTCTTCTTCCTCTAACTCTGCTGGTGTTGTCCGTTTCGGTAAGAAGGACAAGTGTGATCACTGTGGAAAGAACCATCCATCCGACAAGTTCCATAGAGTTTCTGGAGCTTGTTTTCGTTGTGGAGAGACTGGTCATATCCGGAGGGATTGTCCACTATCTGGGGGAGGCGGTTCTGATTCTGGTTCAGGATCTGGTTCTCAGGCCACCGTTCAGCAGAGGTCGCAGGGACATCCTGCTGGGAGTTCTCATTTGAGGCCACGAGCTTCTGGCCAGGTGTTTTCCTTGAGGCATGATCAGGCAGTGGAGGAGAATGAGAAAGTCATCGCAGGTATATTTCTGCTTTATGGTATACCTGCTCTTGTACTTATTGACACTGGTGCATCTCATTCCTTCATTTCTGCATGTTTTGTTAAGAGGCATAAGTTACCATGAATTGCACTAGACGTAGTGATGTTTGTTTCTACTCCGACGGGCCAATCTGCTTTGGCTAAGAGAGCTGGTTTTTCTATGGTGAGGGAGCGCGACCCTCGATGCCTTTGGTATCAGCTTTGAGAGCCTGTCGAGCTCTAGAGTCTGGCGGGGAAGGCTACCTTATCTATGCAGTTGATTTGTCCGCTGAGAGCATTGGGATAGAGAGTATTCCTGTTGTGGATGAATTTCCAGATGTTTTTCCTGATGAGATTCCGTGTTTTCCTTCTGCTAGGGAAGTCGAGTTTGGCATAGAGTTGATGCCGGGTACTTCTCCTATTTCTCGAGCACCGTATCGTCTGGCTCCGTCAGAGATGCGTGAGTTGAAGAATCAGCTACAGGATCTTTTGGACAAGGGGTACATTCGTCCTAGTGTATCTCCTTGGGGAGCTCCTGATCTTTTTGTAAAGAAGAAGGATGGGTCGATGCGGCTGTGCATTGACTATAGGCAGCTGAATCGTGTTACAGTGAAGAACAAGTATCCGTTGCCTCGCATTGATGACTTGTTTGATCAGCTGCAGGATACTTCTATTTACTCCAAGATTGACTTGAGATCTGGGTATCATCAGTTAAGAGTTCGTGATCAGGACGTAGCCAAGACTGCATTCCGTACTCGCTATGGGAATTATGAATTTCTAGTGATGCCATTTGGTTTGACTAATGCGCTGGCTATATTCATGGATCTTATGAACCGTGTCTTCAGGGAGTATTTGGACAAGTTTTTCGTGGTCTTCATTGACGACATCTTGGTGTATTCGCGTAATACGGAAGAGCATGTTTCTCACTTGCGGTTGGTACTGCAGACTCTTCGAGATGAGCAGTTGTACGCCAAGCTGAGCAAGTGTGAGTTCTGGATGGATCGAGTGGTCTTTCTTGGCCAT
The DNA here is from genome assembly GCF_033568475.1 of Henckelia pumila. Lineage (NCBI taxonomy): Eukaryota > Viridiplantae > Streptophyta > Magnoliopsida > Lamiales > Gesneriaceae > Henckelia > Henckelia pumila. The sequence continues at coordinate 128,151,210 of NC_133122.1, read as the reverse complement.
ATCATATCCAGGGAGGGGATTTCTGTTGATCCAAGCAAGATTGAGGCGGTGCTTAATTGGTCGCGTCCAACGACGGTTGCTGAGATCCGTAGTTTTTTGGGTCTAGCAGGTTATTATCGTCGCTTCATTCTGAACTTCTCTCAGCTAGCTCAACCTTTGACGCAGCTTACCCTCAAGGGTGTGAATTTCGAGTGGTCCTCCGAGTGTGAGGAGAACTTCTGTGAGCTTCGACGATGGTTGACTTCTGCGCCGGTGTTGGCATTACCATCAGGATCTGAAGGGTATGTGGTATACACTGATGCTTCTCTTCAGGGGTTAGGTTGTGTTCTGACTCAGAATGGGCATGTGATCGCATACGCTTCTAGACAGCTGAAGCTTCACGAGGACAACTACCCAGTCCATGATTTGGAGTTAGCAGCCATTTTGTTCGCTTTGAAGATCTGGCGTCATTATCTGTATGGCGAGAAATTTGAGATCTTCACCGACCATAAGAGTCTCAAGTATTTGTTCACTCAGGCGGAGTTGAACATGAGGCAGAGACGTTGGATGGACTTGCTTAAGGACTATGATTGCGAGATTAAGTACCATCCGGGAGCTGCTAATCTCACCGCTGATGCATTGAGTCGCAAGGTGCGACTATCCGCACTTCAGACTTGTTCGATGTCTAGTGCGATCAGTGACTGTTGTACTTCAGGATATACTTTCAAGCATAAGAAAGGTATGAAGAGTATCCAGATGTTTGCGATATTATCTGAGCCAGCTTTGTATTCGCGGATTCGAGATGCTCAGATGTCTGATTCGAAGACCCAGCGTTTAGCTCGTCTAGCTAACGAGGGTAGCTCGTCTGGATTTCATTATCAGTCAGATGGCTTTCTGTGTTTGTCTGGTAGGCTTGTGATTCCGCAGGATGAAGAGTTGAGAGAGGAGATTTTGTCTCAGGCACATCGCACTAAGTTGAGTATTCATCCTGGGAGCAACAAGATGTACAAGGATCTACGTACTCGTTTCTGGTGGAAATGAATGAAACACAGTGTTTATCAGTTTGTTTCGAGATGTTTGGTGTGTCAACAGGTCAAGGTAGAGCACCGACGACCTGGAGGATTGCTTCATAGTCTGCCTATTCCTGAATGGAAATGGGAGTTTATCACAATGGACTTTGTGACCCATTTGCCGGTATCCCCGAGGAACTGTGATGCTATCTGGGTTGTGGTGGACCGACTCACCAAGTCAGCGCATTTCATTGCCTATAGCCGGGAGTACAATGTGGATCGTATGGCTCGGTTGTACATTCAGGAGATCGTTCGACTTCATGGAGTGCCTGTGAGCATTGTCAGCGATCGAGACCCCAGGTTTACTTCTAGATTCTGGGGGAGTGTTCAGCGTGCGATGGGTACTACTCTTAGTTTGAGTACTGCCTATCATCCGGAGACTGATGGTCAGTCAGAGCGCACTATCCGTACTTTGGAGGATATGCTTAGAGCGTGCGTCATGGATTTTGGTTCAGCCTGGCAGGATCATTTGCCATTGATCGAGTTCGCGTACAACAACAGCTATCATACTAGTATTGGGATGGCACCTTTTGAGGCGTTGTACGGGCGACGTTGTCGTACTCCACTCTTCTGGGAAGAAGTGGGGGAGAGACAGGCTGAGGGACCAGAGTTTATCCAGCAGGCAATAGACATTGTTGATCAGATAAAGAAACGGATTAAGACTGCACAGGATCGTCAGGCCAGCTATGCTAATACCAAGCGTAGGCCTTTGCAGTTCGATGTCGGGGAAAAATTATTCCTGAGAGTGTCACCTTTTCGCAAAATTCTCAGATTTGGCCTTAATGGCAAGTTGTCTCCCAGATTTATCAGTCCGTTTGAGATCTTGGAGAGCATTGGCGACTTGGCTTATCGACTAGCTTTGCCACCGCATCTTTCCAGTATTCACGATGTGTTCCACGTATCTCTGTTGCGACGATATGTGGCGGATGAGTCCCATATTTTGCAGCGGTCTGAGGTTCAGGTGAGCAAAGATTTGACCTATGTTGAGAAACCTATTCGTATCTTGGATTATAAGGATAAGGTTTTGCGGAACAAAGTCATTCCTTTGGTTTTAGTTCAGTGGCAGCGCCGAGGCACTGAGGAAGCTACTTGGGAGCTTGAGGACAGGATGCGTGAAGACCATCCTGAGTTGTTTTGATTTCATTCTTAAGATGTATTCAGCTGCAAACTTTGTAAACGTTTGATTTGAATAAAGAATGTTTCTGAATTCTGTATTTCATTCAGTACTTAAGATCTGTTTTCGAGGACGAAACATCTTAAGTGGGGGAGAATGTAGTAGCCCGTACCCGAAATCAGTGATTAAGTGTTAATTAATTCATTAATCCTACTAATTAAGAGTAAACGTGATTAAGGAAACTCTTAATGGGTTAACGGAGTCTGGAATTGGATTCAGAACACTTGAAAATGGTTTGAGGGTCATCGAGTTTGGAGGCTCCGAAGTCAAGGTTCGGACGGTCCGAAGTCAGGGTTCGGACGATCCGAAGAGTGGTTCGGACGCTCCGAACGTGCTGCCGACAGTCGTCATGGATGACGTCATTGTGCTGACGTAAGCAATGACGTATTATTGGGTTCGTACGACCCAAAGTCGAGATCAGACGGTCCGATCGTGTTCGGACGATCCGAACTCCGTCTATAAATAGGAGGGCCGAGATTCAGATTTAGACGCACCAATCACCTCTTCTCTCTCGATTCCTTAGCCTTCTAACTCAGATCTAGGGAATTCTAGGAGTTCCATCGGTAATCCGGAAGTGGCATAGCGATCCAGGCGTCGTAGCGGAGCTGTGGCCTAGTTTTGAGGCACTCGACAGCAAAGGGCTAACGACGGACGAAGGTATAGCTTTTGCTTCCTAAAAATATTTAGGAGTATGCTTTAGCTTAGTTAAGACTTTTAGAGCGCTATAATGATAGTAGTATCATTTGGCAGTGTAGCGCGGATTATAGGCGTGGACCTAGGACTAATAGCACTTGCCTAGTATTTGAGGTACGAAAGTACTGTTCGAGATATCCTGACTGAGTATGCATGTATTATGTGACTGCATGATTTATATGTCATTGATTTATGCTGCATTCATTTGCATACTGAGCTATCTCCTTCGAGATGTCTGTTAGTAGGGTTTTTTCCTATCCTGTTAGTGGTTGGACTTCCATCGATTTGGGTCCGGCATATCCACTGGTATTATGGTATGGGAGCCACCTCCTGAAGCGACGGCACAGCGTGCTACATACCAGGGTCCGGTCTGTCTCTGTTATCTGATCCTTGACCTCGAGTTTATAGGGAGTTCACTTTGCATGCATGTATACTCATACTCTCGTACTGAGCTTTTTATGCTCACGTCTCGTACTCTGTGTTTCTGGACACCCTATTCCAAGGGGCAGGTTTGCGATTGGACGAGGCGGGTGGATCCAAGAGGGGCTAGGCAGTTGTTGGCCAGCTGGAGCTTCGCCTAGGTTTTATTCTGTTGTTATTAGATAATTCAGCTGTTCGATCTGGTTATATAATATTTGGGTATTTACAGATTCCTTGCCTTGGGATTGTATTTTGTTTATGGTTTCCGCAGTTTTATTCTGTTATCCGATTAATTTAATTAATTGCATGTCTAAGTTCTGTTTAGTAGGTAATCCAGGTAAGGGTCACTACAGCGATTATGCTAGTGATTAATTAAATATCATTCATTTTGTAGAAAATTATAACTAAATCAAGTAAATTTAAAAATAAAATATATATAAAGTAAAACAAAATATGAGATTCATATAATATATCACACGCAACGCGTGTGCTTTTTCTGCTAGTATTAATAATGCATTGGTCCAAGTCAGGAGAAAAAAAATATTTTAGATAACTTATTACTTTATTGAGTATTAAAGTATAGATGTTTTTTAAAATAAAACCGTAATATTAAATACTGCCATCCTTGATTATAACAATATTTGTACAACAGTCAACAATACTCAACATGCTATATTCAATGCATTGTAAGTTGTTACACCTTATAGTTAATACTATTAATTGCACAATTTACTCCCTCGTATTATCAATTTTACTAATTTTTAACAATACATTAAGACCATGACTTGTTCAAATTATTAAATGATTACTACATTGATTCATGAATGAGTGTTAAAAATAATCATAGATAAAGATGTGCAATACGTGAGTCGTGACAATAAAATATGTTATATTTAAGTATTTAACAAGTAAGAAGTATTGGGTATTTTTACCAAAATCTCCCCGGATTAGTATGCATCCTTCATAAATCGAAACAAAAAAATTAGCTTAGTTTATGCCCCCTTTATTATTCCATGCACTAAAGTTGAACTTAAAAATAAAATAGTCCGAGGGGACGTTCGTTGTTATTATGTTTTTTTTTTTTTTTTTGGAAACTTTCGTTGTTATTATGTTAAAAAATGGGATATACGACTTTTTTTTTCTTTTGCAAAATATACGATTACTTTCGTTTTATATGAATCCTTTCCTTTTATTTTTCATACCGATCATTTGCTTTTAAAATTTCTTGATATCCATAATCTTAAACATATCTGTAGCACATCTCAAAAAAACAAAAAAATACATATATGTAGCAGATATTATTACGAAAAAACTAAATAATATGCTGGTATGATTTTCGTAAAATGATCTTGCTTTCAAGTAAAAGAAAGGGCATGGGCATTTTGAGGATAAAATATGTATATTTAAAATATGGATTCGTCTTTTTGGAGTGAACACGAGTTTATTAGTCAGCCTCATAAAACAAGTTTGGTAAAAAAAACAAACCGAACATAAGTTTATGCCCAAAATGAATTTTGATTGTAAGCTAAAAAAAACATGGGTTTATTTGTTCTCTGATGTAAACAAACACAGCCTGAATGTTACACTCAAAAAATGCCAGCCTGATCACCAAGAAACATTCTGGCCACACCAGAAGGAGGATGTCACACCACCATATGCACCAGCTAGCATTGAATTTGGCTCTTACTGATCAGAATCGCGTAGTGATCTGGGAAAAGAGACTCTTGAAATCTGTGGTTGGTGTGCCGGAACCTTCAGGCTTTGACGCAAGGTCGAATGCCTTGAATTTAGCCTCCTCAATGTTTAGCGCCTGTCCACAAGTTTGTAAGTTGTTCGCAAGACTAAGTTGTGATATATCTCCAAAGCAAAAATAGCAGAAACCAGTCCGGTGTAGCTACCTGAATGCAGACTTCTGCAACGTCCGCTCGTGCAATTGTCCTCGTTTCTGTCTTAAGAAGTTCGTCATCCTTTCCAACTAGTAACTCTCGTACACCGCCATCTTTATCTTGCAAGCCACCCGCCCTGGTCAAAACAAGAGACGAAGGGCGACGAAAAAATAATCTATAACATGCATCTATAACAAATAATAGCTTTAAGTTCTGTATACAACATCTTTTCAAGCCGCAGAAGCTAAAATTTGGACATACCTGATTATAGTATACGGGACACCTGACTCAGCCAAGTATTGCTCGGCCTTTCTCTTCCAGACCTGTGATCAGAACAGCATTTAGTTTCCTATCAGTATATCAATGACAAGGAAAAATAATCAAGTATTCAACTGATGTTTTTTCGTCATGAAACGAAGTGAAGGAAAACAAAAAAGAGGCAAACTTGTTCGAACCAAGATGTTTCCATTTCCCAAACTATTTAATGGGTGGTTCGGATCAGTTCCTCCCATCGATCCCACCAACACAATTTGCTTAACTCCAGCAGCTTTGGCTGTACAATGTATGTAACAATTGTTTTGAGGATCAACATATGTAGAAGCTAAATGACATCGAAAGTCAGGACGAGTTCTTACCGGCTTCTATTTGGTTCTTTTGCCCAATCCAGTCAACCTGAAATCGAATAAATAAAGATCAGAGAGGTTACACGTAAAGAGACGTAAAACAAAGGGTTGAACCACAGGCCGGGGTTGAAACCTGTTCAGGGAATGTTCCATCTTCAAAATAAAATTCAGGCCTTCCACCTTTAGCTGGGTCAAACCCCGGTTTCATCTTCGGAACTGCACTTGTAAGTATGATGAGAGCATCGATACCTTCAAGTGCAGGAACAATGCTTTCGACGTCCCTTATATCCCCGATATAAACATCATCGCCTCCACCGATTTTGTCCTTGCTATCCGGAGTTCTCACAAAACCTCTAGCAACATACTGATCTGTTCTCTCTTTCAGTTTCTTGTAAACAATTTGGCCTAAAATGAAAAGAGAATATCAGAAAAGATTTTCAAGTCATACTATTATAGAGTTCGTGGGCATAGAAACAATATTAACCTATACAGAGATCAAGAACTCGCGAGTGCTGTAAACACGAACAACGAAGAATTAAAGCATTAAAACAAGGACAGATGATTGGAAACCGAGACCTAAAGCATTAACAAGGACTTGTAATTGCTGACCATGAGCAACCAAAAGTTGAAGCATTAACAAGGAAAAAGCCTGTAAGAAGGATTTGATCAGGTTTATAAAAACATACAACAAATTCTTCTAGCAATTTAGGTCGATATCTCAGTGCATCAACGACGAATAAAAATCCATTTCTTGCTGAATAAATCATTTATAGTGTCCGACCCACTGCTTGGGCGTGCCATAAAGGACATTAACAGAGATAGAAACTAAAAGAGCTTATGATCAAACAGTGAGTCCAAAGGCTAAGGTTTGATACAAGATTTTGTCAATTGACTGCTCTAACAAGTATTCCTCATGTCCCATTACAATACAATACGATATCTCATCCAATTTTCTACCGTTTTCCTCTCCACAAAACACAAAATCCAAAATCCCATGAAAGAAAGAAAGAATTATTCACCAGTTCTACCGCCGGCACCAGTAACAAGAACAGTTCCTTTGCCCAAACCAGACATGGCAACCACAGAAATTCTCCTAAAGATTCTGGCTTTTGTGGAAGAAATGAAGGAGTCTGGAAGTATAGTTGTTGCAGCAAAGGCAATTGTGTTGACTAAAGGGGAACCCCAACACTTATGGGTCGCTGTTGAACAAGATGGGATACGTGTCATCATCGGAACCCAATAGCCTTACACGGCGGCGGATGGGAAACTAGCTGTTCCAGATTATAAACAGGTAGCCGCTCAAGTGTAATTGGACTCTTTATCTGTTTTATCCTTTTTCACCACTCATCTTATCTGTCTGCACTCTGCACCACGGGACAACGATTTGCCACCTCAATCATCATCCAACTTTCCAACCTGGAATGTAAACGAGCCGAGCCGAGCCAAGCCGAACATTATTAGGTTTGGGCTCGGCTCGTTTGGTACCTGAGCCCGAACCGAGCTTTTATCATAAAGCTCGACTCGGCTCGTTTACTACATACGTCAACTCGGGCTCGGCTCATTTATCGTATTAAACGAGTTTGGCTCGAGTTTGGCTCGTTAAACGGGTTGGTTTTCAGGCTCGTTAGCTCGTTTAGCAGGTTCGTATTCTGACTCGTTAAGTGGGCTCGGGCTCGGGCTCGTTTTCGAACTCGTGAAGCCTAAATACAATACAATACATCTCTATAAATTAATTATAAAATTAAATTAAATTTTTTTAAATAAAATAAAAATGAAAAACATAATTTTAAAAAAAAAAGTTTCCAAAAAGTGACTTTTTGGTTTTAAAGAAAAAAGTTCTATAACTTCCATTTGAACACCAAATCGAAATTCCAAACCAATTTATCCCAAAAATCAAATAAACACATTGTCATTAATGTTAATCACATTTTCAAGTTCCTAGCTTAACTCGCCCAAAATTTAAAAAACAATAAGCATCTTCGCGAATTTAAATACAGGATATAGTTTTGACATATTTCAGCAGAAAAATCATATATAATTTATATGTTCATCAAATTAAGTTATTCCAACGCCAAATTGTAGTGCACACTAAAATTCTGCATGAATTAAACTCATTCAACTCGATTAATAAACTACATGTAGACTGAAACCTACTATTAAAGCATAAATCCAAAACTAACACACTAAACGAGCCACCTAAACGAGCCGAGTTCAAGCTTCCTAGCTTATTAACGAACATGTTCACGAGCTAACGAGCCGGACATTCTTAAGCTCAAGCTCGGCTCGTGAATATTATCGAGCTCAAAATTAAGCTCGGGCTCGGCTCGATAAGTTTAAAGAACGAGCCCAAACGAGCTTTTTCACGAGCCGAGCTCCGAATAGCTCGCGAACAGTTCGACTCATTTACATCTCTATTTCCAGCCCAAATATTGAAAAAATTATAAAAAAATAAAAAAATCATACTATAATCTTTTTTTTTTTTTTTTTTACAAAAAGATTTTATGGATCTGAGATTTTTTTCCCCTTGAATTATTTTGCGATAAAAAATATGGAAAATTTATATTTTGCTTTAAAAAAAATACCACTAACTTCCCATTGTTAGAGCACACATTAGGTTACGACTTAATTTTTTGACGTAAAATAACCGATCCAATTTTTCATCAAAAATGAATTAAAGATATCCAAAAACTAGGACAAACGAGAAAAAAAGAAAAAATAGATGATGATTGACTGTGCTATATTTTGGATTAATATCATACACTATATATACAATATCTCCGTGAAATTAACCGAACTAATATTCGATTCAAGTAAAACTTTACTCACATCTTCTCTAAGTTGTCTCAGTCATAGGTAGTCCTTGTTTATGCAGTACTACAATATTGGTTTTGGGCTTCATCCCAATCTCAATTGCTTCATCCCAATCTCAATTATCACAATCACAATCACAATCTCAATCTCAATCTCAATCTCAATCTCAATCTGAAGCCTATTACATTGGCAATCAGAAATGGTGTTAGTCTTGTATATGAAAAGTATTTTAGAGATGTGCCGATTGCAACATATTCATTTTTTGACGGTGCAAGCAATCACGAAAAATACATTGAAGTTTGTGTAGCTAAAACTGTAATTTTTTTTTAAGGAGCTAGTGGTCTCAAAGATTGTTCAAGTTCGTAGATCAGTCAATTAACTTATAATATTACTCATTTTGCTTTTTCTTCCTCTTCAATCAACATTCACTACATGTGAATCTATTTCTATTTTATAATAACACGAAATAAAAATTAATAAAGAATCAAACTTTTATACGAAATCAAGTGTTTTTAATTTAAAAAGAATTTCGAAAATAGGAAAATACAATTTCAAGAGATAAACATGGGAGTCTTTACGACTAATAACTATAACGACGACATATTTTATGGTATATATAATCTAATGAACATCGGGCTACTGGCCTAGCCTCGACTTTATTATTATTATTAGGTTACACCAACTACCACGAACATATATAGTATTCTACACGTATATATATCCTAACGTAAAATTCGAAGAACATTACATTTAACTTCAAATCAAGCCTAGAAATGCGTAATCTGGAGACCAAGGAAAGGAATTGGACGAAGTTGGTGAAGAAGCACAAGATGAAGAGCTAGTGTTGGATTTATAAGTAATCGATGGCTTTCTAATCATCAATGGCACCATATCTTCAAGCAAGCCTTGTGGACTCATCAATTGGTCCTCGAATTCCTGGTCTACTGGGCCTGGATAGATGTTTTGAAGCCCATCTTCTGTTACGGTGTCTTGGGCTGTTCGATCTCTATGATGGGCTTCTGGACTGGGCCCTTTGTGTTTCTTTGGGGGCGGGTCGGGCCGATCCAAATGACTAGTGTTGAGTAAGGAAAATGGGTAGGGAAAGTGGAGGTGAAGGCCTTCGTATGTGATTATATGGGTATCCGGGTCGTCGATGGACCGCTCCACTTGTTTCTTGGCACTACATCTCGGGTTCGTGCACCGGTAATAGCTTCTGATAAATTCCGAAAAAATAAATTAAATTAAATTTAAATCAAAATAGTCATATAGTATTTGGAAGGGTTTTTAGGAATTACTTCTCATCTTAATTTTGTTAAGAAAAAAGTTGAGAAATGCTTACTAGAAACTCTCTCAAATACTAACTAAGACTATTTTAGTTTTCGCTGATTTAATAAAATGAATGGTTGAAATGGTTTATTATGAAGGATTATAATCACCAACTTGAACTAACAACTTTTATAGGCGAGAACAGATACGAAGTAGGCAATTGCATGTGCTCGATTTTACATGACCATTAATGTTTTCTGAACATTGAAAAATTGTGGAAGATCGAAAAACTATTTAAGAATTATACATGAAGTGCCAATTATATTTTGCATGATAAATAAATATATATATGTATATATATATGTATATATATATATAAATATATATATATATATCCACTTTGTCGTTACTCAATTAGCATCATTAACTATAAGCTCCCAAAAAGAAGTAAATTTCATAATAATATATACAAGTTCAAATTTTCAAAATAAGTGACATGCAAATCAAGTTATAATTACCTGGGATTCGGACTATTTTTGATGGATTTCTGGCCATATTTCCTCCATTTATACCCATCATCTGCCATCACATTTCCACAGTTGTTGATCCTCAAAGTATACTTGTGGTTCTCCTGATTGGCCTTGTTCATATAATCTCTTTCCAACATTGAAATTCTGCAAAAATAAATTATTATAAATTAAACAACAAACATCAAAATACAACTAATTAATGAACCCCTAGCTATCTATAATTCCAAGATTATATATATATATATATATATATTGTATGATCCAAACCTGCATTCCTCTGACAGCTTATAATCTTGTTGTTGAATTAAACTCTGTATTCCATGGTCCGTGTATGATAAAGAACTCTCAACATCTTCCATCGTCGGACCCGAATACCCCATCGACCCGAGGAGATCATAGGACTCCAACATCCAAGGGGTGGGATTCGATCCCAGTAAGCCACGATCATGATGAAGCTGCGGCAAGAAAAACGGAGATTCGTTGCCGAGAAGTTGTTCGACTAGCTCATCGGCAGGCCCTTGAGTCACTTTTATCAGTTCATCCATGATCGATGGATTTTTTCTTCTTTGTGTTATAATTCTATGATAATATTTTGGGGTTATATTTGCATGTAATATAGTATAGAGTTGCAGGGATAAAACTTTAGGTTAGAGTGGAGCAGATAGAGAGAGATAGCAAGGTTTAATGTTTAAGCTTTAGTGGGTGTGTGGTTGCTAATTAATTAATAAATTTGGAGATAAGGTGGTGTATCTATTTGTTTTAATTTATATATAGTATAGACCCTATATATATATATTTAAAATATTTTAGGATTGTATGTTTTTACTAGGTTGACTTTTGCAAAGTTCCCTCTTTGTCAAGTGTCAACCGCACCACATTCTCGTGGAGTTTTTTGTACTTTGGTGCGTAATTAATTCTTGATATATATATATATATATATATATTCATCTAATTAATTAATAAAAATTTGATCCTACAATAATAAATTGATTGTTTTGCACTTATAATCATTTATTCACCAAGGTGATTACACGGTAACGGATATTTACTGACAAGAAACTTCATATAACCAGTGTTCTAAATGGCGTCGCCTAGGCGGTTAGGCGGTTGTCCACCGTCTTGTTTTTTTGTTAGGCTATGCCTCTAAGCGTTGTTCGTCTAATCTTCCGCCTAGGCAGCGCCCAAACCGTTTAGGTTGACAGAAATCCGCCTAGGCGGTTACTATTTTTTATTAAAAAAAATTAAAAATCAAAACTAAAAGAGAGACGCGAAGCGAGAAACAAACACAAAAAAAAAAAAAAAAAGCGTAGAAAGGAAAGTTAAGCAAAAAATTAAATCTCGTATTACATATGAAGACTTGATATCTATTAATATTTATGTTGTTGTTTTTGTTGTTGTTGTTATTATTATTATTATTATTAAAATTTTATAAGATTTTCGTACAAAAACTGAAAAATATAAGATATAAAAATTATAATTTATAGTAAAAATCATTAATATTACAAGTTATTTATTATTTAGGTTTTAAAAAAACCGCCTAGGCGCTAGGCGGTGGGTCGCCGCTCGCCGCCCGCCTACCGCCTAGCACTTTTTAAAACATTGCATATAACTAATTAAAATATCTGACATCGTATTAACACATGACGAAAAGAATCAAAAGGGCGGCAAAACTAGCTATAGTTTATAAGTTTATTGTACTAAAATCAAAATCCGTTCGATCCAATTGAGGACCAAAAAAAATTACTCACAATAATTTACATGATGATTCTAATTTTTCCTATACTTATGGTTTTCGGGGACAGGTGCGGATCTACAGTGTGAACCAAGGGGGCCACGGCCCCCCAGAAATTTTTAGAATTCTTATTATTATATGTATATTTTTTGGTTTAAGTGTATATATAAAAAATAGAAAAAGCTGTAAATTTGGTCATGTATGTTTGTCACGTTGCGATTTTAGTCCTTTATGTTTTTATATTTCGGTTTTAGTCCTGCATGTTCTGATTTTTGACAATTTCGGTTTTTTTTTTTATTCGAAAATGCTTATGTGACACTGTACACATCAGCGGCACATCAGCACTGAATTAGAGCCACGTCGGAAAAAGGACTAAAATTGCCCAAAAAAAATAAAGATAGCGGACTAAAACTGAAATCTGAAAATATAAAGGACTGAAATCGCAAAGTGACAAACATACAGGACCCAAAAAGCAATTTTTCCTAAAAAATAATTTAACATGACATAGATAGAGATGCGGAGTTGGAAATTGAGTTGGAAAGTCTCTTCCCCATTTTCGTGGGATTCGGGTTCGAAACAAGCGGCCACCATTTTCGTTTTCCTTATTTCATTTTGTATCAAATTGAGTTTCTTTACATTTTCCTTTGTCTCAATATTTTAAGATTTAAATTTTACTTAGAGGGTGTTTGGCTAAACTTATTAAAAAGAGCTTATAAGCTCCTAGAGCTTATAAGCTGTTTTACGAGCTTATAAGTTGCTAGGACTTCTTTTAAAAATAAGTTGTTAAAGTGTTTGGGTAAACTTATTTTAAACAACTTAGAGATATTGCTATGTTTGGTATTATAAGATCTTTTTATTGTCAAAATTACCAAAAATGGTATAATTCTATGAAAATAATGTTTCGAGTTATACATATACGAAAATAGTTTTAGAATAAACATATATTAAAAAAATAAAACTATTTTAACATTTCAATTTAGAAAATTTAATGTAATTTGGAAATTTTTTTTAAAATAATATTTAATATTTAATGGGTGGAGAATATGATAGAGATTTATGAAAATATTAAGGATATTTTAGAGAGATAGAATATTAAAATAAGATCTTTTTCAAAAAAGTAAGGTCACCCTTACTTTTTTTAAAAACGGTTTATAAGCTGTCAAACAGCTTATTTTGACAGCTTATAAGTTGTTTGAAAATATTTTTACCAAACAAAATTTAAGAGCTTATAAGCTCCAAAACCGCTTATAAGCTATTTTGGAGAGCTAAGCTCAGCCAAACTCCCTCTTATTTTCTTTTGTCGTTTAAATTTCCTTTTTGTCTCAATATTTTAAGATTTAAATTTTTACTTATTTTATTTTATATCAAATTGAGTTTGTATTAAGGTTATTGAACCTTTTTTTTTCATTGACGTTATTTGTGGATAATTCTCATAAATCAAAAACTAAATTTTTTAAATTTTTATTTTCAATTATCCTTTCGTGTTGAAAAAGATATTCAAAAATAGTAAAAATAAAAATATTTACTGAACTTTAAATTAAATTTTAAATAAAATGTAAATAAGTCAAAAATGAGGTTTTTATTAAGTTAAAATTTGATTTCGCTAATAGTAGTGATTCGTCGTGGCCCTCGAAAATTTTTAAAAGCATATTGCTATATATAAAATATATATATTATTTATTTATTTATTCACACTATAATATATATCTATTGATCGTAAACTCCTCTTCTTTTACATTGTTCAAGGTTCGTGTCCTATAGTTCTCAAAATTTCCCTTTTATGTATTTATTACACTCAAATACATAGTTTTAGAAACCTAACACACCACAATTTTGAAAGAGCGAAAATAACGACCCTCATTAGAAATCGATAACTCCGTCAATGCTGCACACTATATGTGTGGGAACCTCGGGTGCTAATCTAATCTTAAAGGGCAATTAAAAAATAAACATCATTAATGAGACAATAATAATTTAACAGTAACCAGAACATTTTTCGACGCAAAACTATACATTTGGCAACGCAAAATCACGTCGCAAAACAAACCAATTTTTTTTTTTACACATGTTGCCTCGCGCGCGCGCGAGATAGGCTGCTCGCCCGCGCGCGAGCCACCATTCCAGCGACCACACTGAATGCTCGCGCTCGCGTGGGATGAGGCCTCGCGTGCGCGCGAGTTCCTGTTCCAGCGAAATACAATAAACCTCGCTCTGGCGGAAAACGCACTCGCTTGAGCGTGGTTAAATATTCCATCAGCAGCATGATTTGCTTATTCTATTGCTGTCAAATGCCGTTATTCTATGTAGCACATAGCTAATTCTCTCCGGCACAATTTATCAAGTATCTAAACAAATATATGTATTCAAATATGAAAAATGATACAATCTATCATATAAGCTTCTCATCATGTTTCTATATCCTTGACATGCATTTAAACATCAATCTACATATCTGTAATACATGAATTCTCAAGTATAAATCAATACTTGACAACAACATATACAAAGGTGCTTGTTGTTCTAACATGTTTACCACATTAAAGACAACATGTCATCTGCTTAAAACCTGAGTCACCACTTCTACTCTATCAATATCGAGCTATCCAAGTCATGTCTGACTTGCTCATACCCCAACCTGATGCAATGCACATATACAAACAAAGCAACAGCCGGATAACTCCGGAGAGAATAAATCTCAGTATGAATAACATGCATATACATCATATAAGCATAATAAATCTATATGCTATAATAATCTTAAATCTCAAACATGTAAGAACATGTCAATCATAGAAGCATAATCGAATCTTCATTCATATAACATAACTATTCATTTACAGCAATATCAAATCAATCATATCAATACATTCATATCTTGAATGACATATAATCACATGCTATCATTATAAATGCATATTCTAAACCATAAAAATTTCTAGGTTAATGCATAAATGCAATGCATGTTTCAAGGAATAGGCTATCAAATCTGATACCAATAAAGCTTGGTTTTTGGGATCCCGGGGAAATAAAATTTTTAACCAACCACCAACTTACCCAATTGAGGTGGCGTTAAATATCTCAAATCCTCTGCCTTTGGTGCAACTTTAGTGAGTCTTCTAGCTCTGGAAGTAAATCTGCATTCCGTGTCACTCAACTACAGCCCTCCAAACGTCATATGCACTCTAGGCCAATCAGCCCTCTGTGATTTTCAAGGTAGGGTTCAAGATGAATGAAACATAATCTTGATGCATTAAATCATACAAATACTGATAAACATCTTGAACACACAATTCAATAAACATTCATAGCAACAATATCAAGTAAATCACATAAGAGCACTTAACCAGATAAGTATGTGATTTTAGGAAAACTCGAAAACCACCACGTTCTCGAGTTGTTCTACCTGAAAAGGATAATGTCGAATCATAGCTTTGATCTGGATTCAAAAATCTTGAATCTGTACAAACTCGCGCAAATGCTGATCAACTTCAAGCTAGCCAAATCTATCATTTAATTCTGCTCATTTCAAACATTGTTAATTGAAGGTGTTCTTGATTCAACTTCAAACACTTCAAATCATTCAAACTCGAACCTATCGATTCGAATTCAATATCTTTTACGTCAATCTGAAATAAAATGTTTACAACTCAATCATCAGCTCATCAAATTCTTTCAATATCATTACCCATCAAACAACTTCATTTCTTGATCAAGTGATCGGAATTCAACCGACGACATTCCGATTTCGAAACCGTAATCTGAACAACTCAAAACTTGATTCACAAAACATTAATTCAACATTATATGAATCATATTCTTTTCATTCCATAAATAATACACTTGAAAATCAACTCTAACCATTTTGAATTTATATCAATTCAAAATATCAAACCGGCAATGTAACGGATCGAAACCGTTAATTCCCATTGCATTAACATCAATAATACCATCATCTCAACATAATAACATCAACAATTCAGCAGCTACATCTCAAAAATGGAAGCCTTAAAAATTCATATTTTCGAAAAATGCTTCAGAAATTCATAACAATTTCAAACGCCGTTCTTTTTCTAATCCGTCTTGGATATGTAATCTATGCTAGCTCAAGCACATATCTATCCAATCATAATTAAATTCCATCATCCACTCCAAAATCAAAACATGGTAGAACTCAAGAAAACTTACGTCAAAACATAGCTCTCGGAGCTGTGAATGCAAATATACGATCAATCGGAAATTCTACCGGACGGATTGAATTTAATCAGAGTTGAAAGACTCAAACATGTCTTGAAACCCCTTTCTCTCGTGCAATCTGTTTTTCTTGGCTGAGAAATATGATAAGTCTCCCCTCTTACACATATATACATATCAACTTGCAAAGAAATTGCACTTTGGCCCCTGAACTTTGGCCTAATTGTAAATCAGTCCCCGGACAAGCGATTTAATTTTCAATCCTAAATAATTTAAGAATATTATAATTTAATTCTTAACTCTAAATATTCTCAAATTAAATATTCTTGGATTATAATTAAATAATTTTGGACCTTATCGCATTTTAGTCCTTGAACTTCTTCATATTTGAAAATTAGTCATTGCTCGGATTTTCATCCTCAAATTAAATCCTTGATATTTCTAATCTTGGAATTTACTTCTTAAAGTCCATAAATCTTAATTCAAATATTTTTATCTTTTAATTTAAGAATTCCGAATATTAAAATCTTAAAATCCGAAATTCCTCTAATTAAATATTTTCGACCCGAAATTGAAATCTCTAATTTCCATAAATTCTTAATTTCATATTTTTTCTTATTCGAAATTTAAATCTTAAATCCCATTCTTAATAACTTAATCTTTTCGGGTCTTACAATTCCTCTCCTCTAAGGAATGTTTTCGTCCTCGAAATCGCATTCGATCTTACTGCTGATTCTTGTAAGTTGTTTAGCTAACTGAAGTAATACTTTCTTCAATTCTGTTAGTTTTAGATATCTATTCTAATATCTTCTCTTCTATAGTATCTTATTCTTCTTTCTGATCGCTTCTGCAATCATATCTATTCTCATTAACATATAATCACCGAGTCAACTTATATCGAAGTTGCTCTTTCTCGTGATCTAACTCTGCATCGGTTAGTATACTTCTCTTAAAATCTTATCGGTTTCTGCTTTATCTGAATTGAATGCGCATACATATTCTAGCTGCTATTCTTCAGCCAATGCATATGGATAACAATTCATCTATCTGACAATTCGAGATTGAGTATTAATCAATAAGCTGGATCAAATACTCATAGGGATCAATTATTATTTCACTTCTGAAATCTCTTTTTGAACCTAATGATGCTCGGAAAAAAACTTCTTTTCTGATCATTCTGTTCAGGCTTCAAAATCTATATCTGTTGCTCATTTGCTAACTCTATCTATGCTACTCTGTTCTTATCCTATTCAAATCAATCTTCACATTCGCTATCTTTTCTTGACTCATATCTGGTCTGATAGCTGATACTTCTGACATATCGTTTCAATATAAAGACAATTTTGCTTTTCTTATCATCTAAAAATCAAAATACTGTCTTTATATCTGTTAGATAGCTGTCACAGGAATTATAGTAATCAAGTGGCAAATAATCAATCAACTAGTACCGAATCTAGTATTATAGTTCTGAGCATATCCTCGGAAATCTGGATAATCACATCTGATAGTCCACTAATCAGAGGATGGTATAATGAAATCTCATATAACCAAACACTCAGAACATCTGACAATCAGTGCCACAATCTAGAAAACAAATCTAAAGTCTCTATCTTGACAATAGATTTCAATAATTCCTGTAATCTGATCATCTTGCTAACTTAGTAACATGTATCTCTTTATGTATGTATCATGTCTCATACAACATATTCTTGAATCTGTCGAAATCTACTAAAATCTAAATCGCAAAATCATGACGATTTGAGTAGATTTGAACTAAAATCTTTCACAAAGTTGATCTTCTTTCAGCTCTTATGTAACTAATCTGTTATAGAAACCACTTGAGTTCTTCTTTTCTGCTTCTTTTACTGGAAATTTTTGTATTGATAATGTCAATTCTGTCGTATCTGCTTTCATTTCTTTCACCAATACTGATTAATGACTACATGTAAGTCATACATGTTTAGACAACTGAATGGATAGTAAATCTGTTGTCATATGCCTCTTTCAGAATCTGATATTTCATATCTAAAATATCTGGCATCCTCATGCGATTCTTCACCGCAAAATTTATTTGTTCTAATATGCTGTCTTGTTTCATATCTTAATCTAGCGTTCTCAATAAAATTTTGATCAATCAAATTTTGATTGTTTGATCTAATATCAATGTTGGTTTTATCTCTCCAAACCAATCGATTTTAGCTTGTATTGCAACAATTTTGATTGTTTGAGTATCTGTCTAGCAACTCACGTATAAAAATTACAGATCTGTAATCACTCGATCAAGCATTCATCTACTTTTTTTCTTTCTATTTCCCAAGTACTAGTAAATCATGCAATCAACCCATAAATATTATGGATACTTTGAATCTGAATATCTATCAGTTACGAGCCAAAAACTTCAAAATATACTGAATATACACATCAAATAATCAATGACTCTCAAATTCGAATCAAAGGAACTCGCTCAAGGAAATGTCATTCAAAATAAAATATTTTGAATGACAGTGAGTGAATCAAAGCAGTCTCTAGCAAAAGAATATGAGTCAATCAAAATCGATCAAGGTCAAATAACACAACCTCAGAATCGATATCAAGAAATTCAAGAATCATGATTTCTATGAAGTAATAGCTTCAGCAACATTGAAGAGAAAGCTTGACTGTAACTGATTTTTCTTATTCTATATTGACATGAGTTTAGTTATTAATTTTCTTTTGACAGTAGTCGAATATTATCTTTTCGACTTACTTTATTGTCGTAGAATTAATAATCGCTTTGGTACTAGAATAATTCGTTGCTAATCCATATTCTGCTAGTTTTAGAGTTCTTCAGTTCAAGTAGTGCTTTTCTATACGAGTTGTCATAAGATTTTTGTACTAGACACCACTTTATATAGAACTGCATTCATATCATAGAAAGGTCGGAATATGTCATTGAACTATTTTTGTACATTCTAACCACTGACATATCTGTAAATTCTAGGTTAATTGTATATTAGTTCAGTATTTTTTTTTTTAAAGGGAAACACCGTCAGAAGCGGGGGGGTTAGGCAGACCCCTACCTGTATATATAAACATAAAAAAGCAGTACAAATAAAACCTAACGGAGGAGGGAGACTAGGCCAAGACCTCCCCAAAAGGCTATACAAATGTAATAGTAACATCAGAACAGCTAGGGTATCGGAAAAAATACAACCAGAACAGCCCTAGGAAATAAGTAAATACAGACAAAATCAATGACAGCTAACTAAGTCATCGTCAGCAGTCGACCTGTGCAGTAACAAGCTAGTAGAGATCTACAACTAATGGCCAGCAAAATAAAAATCCGACACTGAGGCGCGAAAAGTGGCTGGCACCATCCAGAGCTGAACAAAAGATCAAAGCTACGCTAGAAATATGTCCAAAAGTCACGATCAGCTGGGAAGTCACTGTACGAGGCCGCCAGGAAAAATGAGGAGCGACCGCAAACCAGCAGACCCGAAGCAAAACATCAGAAAATGGCGAAGGAAACTCAAGCCATATCCAAAAGCCCAAGAAGACTGGAAATCCAGAAAGCAAGGGGCGCGAGAGGCCGCCCACAAAACAACCATCCAACAGCAAGAACCAAGCAAGGGGAACCACAGTGAACGCCTGGAAAATCCATCTCCCTGAAGAAGCAAAGCGAGCGACAGGGAAGCAAACTAACTCCAAAAAACTTCGGAAAAGGCCGGAGCGCTGTTCCTGCAAAGAAAAATAAATAGCTACATATATAAATAACTATAGGTGAGCCTAGAGGAAAAGAAGGTGGAATAAAAAGAGGCCCAAGAAAAGCGGCGAAGAGGGAGCAAAAAGCTCTAAGTGAACCTAGATCTAAGGTAGGGGAGCCCGGATAAATCAGAACGGGCCAAAGCAGCGATAGGAGTGGTTAAAGGGACACCAATCTCCAACAAACACTGCCTATGATCATGAGCCTGCCGCGCCAACGCATCCGCAACCGAATTCCCTTCCCGATAGATATGCGATAGATGAACCGGCCTATTCCGCACCAGAACACGCGTCCTCGAAACAATATGATCCAAATCCCAACGACATCTCCGAGATCTAAGAATCTGAATGGCAATCTGGGAATCGGTCTCAATCCAAAGGGGAAAAAGGCTAAGGTCAGAACAGAGAAGAATACCCCTCCAAACCGCCCAAAGTTCTGCACGGACATTGGACCCCAAACCAATGAACTCACTAAAAAATGCCAAGACCCTACCAGAAGAATCCCGGACAACCCCTCCCACAGATGACTCACCCGGGTTACCTCTCGAGCTCCCATCCACATTGAGGTTGAAGGACCCAGGAGGAGGCCTCAGCCAATGGACGATGGAAGTCTTGTGAATCCGTTGGAGGCCGACCGAGATGCCCATATTCCTCGCAGCCTGCATAGCCCCCAGCCAAAGACGGGGCTTGATAACAGTTGTGGAATGGGCAAGTCTCAAATAAGACAAAATTTGGAACTTAACCGTCTCCGCAGAGGAGGGTAAGTGACGGTGCTTAGCATCATTGCGTGCAGTCCAAAGGAACCAAAGCACGACAAAAGGAAGGAATTCCCTCACATTACCCCCCAGAGACCACTCGCGACCCCTTTTCCAAGCACTAAGAAACAGACTGAAGTTCTCAGTGATAGGGATGCGAACTCTGAAGATAGCCCCAAAGAAATGCCACACAGAGCGGGCGATGGGACCATCGATGAAAATGTGCGTGAATGTCTCCGACATCTCACAGCACTGACACTTGGACACAAGGGAGAAACCTCGCTGCTGGAGCACCTCATCCACAGGCAACCACCGATGCCAAAACCTCCACAAGAAGAAGGACATGGTGGGCCTCATCCAGCGCCCCCAACAGGGAGTAAAGACATCCGAGACCGAGCCTCTCGGTCTGACCTGCTCCCAAGCAGATCTCACAAAAAAAGCACCATCGGTGCTGTGGATCCAGATAGCCGCATCCGGCTCATCCACCAAAACAGGAATCTGAACGATCTCCTCCGCCACCGAGGGAGCGACGACAGCACAGAGGAGATCAAAATCCCAGTCTCCCTCCAACAGGAAGCTAGAAACACGGACACACCGATCCCCTCTGACATCACACCTGCTCGACAGAGGGGCGTCACCCAACCAAGTATCATCCCAAAAAGAGACATTCCCAAGACCAATCCTCCACCGGATACCAGGATCCACACAAGGTCTAATCTGGAGCAAGCGCCTCCAAGTGGGGGAAATGGTTCCACGAGAAGGAGCACAAATAGGGTTGACAGTCCGGCAATACTTCCTCGAAAGGAATTTTGCCCAAAGAGAGGAACCCTGCCGGAATCTGAACCACAGCTTCATGGAGAAGCTGTCAACAATGTCCTTGAGCCTGCGAAAACCCAGGCCTCCTTCTTTCACAGGGAGGCAACCAGTACCGAAATAACAAAATATAATTTCTGAAACTCATATCATAATTTTCTAATCATTTCTATTGCTTAATCAGTTCACGGATTCAATCAGATGTTAACTGGTACTCAGTTATTGCATTAATATCTATAATGTATGCTAGCTTAATACCCAAGTCGTATATTATCACATTCAATCTTATTTCCTCAAATCTGTATTTTATCTGTTCTGTCGAATCTACCAAATATTTTCCATCTACTCAAAGGCAAAGACTCAGCACATACAATTAATAAAGGCTCAACAGATAAATATTGTAGCATAACAAATCATTGATCTATGAATGTATGCTATGCAATCAAGATATAAGCAAATTTAGTCAATTACTCAATTACCTGCAATCTCATTATCTGGTGCAACTTGAGCCTCATTTTCTGTACTTGCTTATTGCCTATGAAATTATCTGTCATTCAATTTTTCTCTTAATCTGTTTTAGCTAGGGGATCTATGCTTATATTTCTTCATCGGTTGGCGTTTAGGCTGAATCGATCTTTGCTGCTGTTGTCACTATCGCTTGCTTCATAGTTATACTGCTATGAAAGTTTTAATGGAGGTGATGATCATAGTTTTTCGCAATTACAGAGGCGTGAATAAAATTCTACTCTGTTTTATACAACCGGTTTGTCGTTTCTTTATTCTATCTTTGGCTTCAATCAAGTCATTCAAGTGGCTATGCTTCTGTTTGGCAAATTCTGCTTTTTTATATTTTCTAATACATACAGAAAGAAACAATTTTGTTTACTTACCTGCCAAACCAGTTCAATACGTCTTCACTTCCATAAGTTCTTCTGGCAAATTCACCAACTTCTTGCTAAGCCATGGGGTTGATATAACATCAGGCTGGTTCTATGTTCATCTGAATATTCTTCACTTGAACAATTGATCCAGCTTTTCAACTCAACTCCTTTCTAGACATAGCATATTCTATATCTTTCTGAGTTGGTGATTACTAGCTCTGGAGTTATTCAACTAACATACTCCTCAGGGCAATCATCATAGCGATCGGCTCAAAACCTTACCTCAACACTGTTTTGTTCTGTCTGAGGTTCTGTTCTGTCTGAGGTTCTGTTCTGTCTGAGGTTCTCATGCTATCTGCACAATCTGTCTTATTCGATAACAGAAGCAATATATATTGCAGAGATTATAAAATACAATTTCAGTATAACATACATATAATCTCATGCTTCTGAATAGAACACATACTTGCAAATGCTCATGTTTTTCAAATAATACATTCTTACAACGAATTCACTTCTTCTGATGAATTCAATAAATCATACATACATATCAGCATATAAGCATGTAATTCTCATATAAGTGAAGCAAGCAGTGTTCAATCAATATATCATGTTCGCATACAATTTCTCAATTCAAGTAAATCATAATCATGCAAGACTATAAATGCATGCGACTCAATCTACCCCGCTCAACTTCTATCTTAGTCCAAAACTTTATGCTCTGATACCACCTGTTGTGGGAACCTCGGGTGCTAATATCATCTTAAGGGGCAATTAATAAATAACCATCATTAATGAGACAATAATAATTTTACAGTAACCAGAACATTTGTTGATGCAAAACTATACATTTGGCGACGCAAAATCACGTAGCAAAACAAACCAATTTTTTTTTTTTACACATGTTGCCTCGCGCGCGTGCGAGATAGGGTGCTCGCCCGCGCAGGAGCCACCATTCCAGCGACCACACAAAATGCTCGCGCGCGCGTGGGATGAGGCCTTGCGTGCGTGCGAGTTCCTGTTCCAGCGAAATACAATAAACCTCGCTCGGGCGGAAAACGCACTCGCTTGAGCGTGGTTAAATATTCCATCAGCAGCATGATTTGCTTATTCTATTGCTGTCAAATGCCATTATTCTATGTAGCACATAGCTAATTCTCTCAGGCACAATTTATCAAGTATCTAAACAAATATATGTATTCAAATCTTAAAAATGATACAATCTATCATATAAGCTTCTCATCATATTTCTATATCCTTGACATGCATTTAAACATCAATCTACATATCTGTAATACATGAATTCTCAAGTATAAATCAATACTCGACAACAACACATACAAAGGTGCTTGTTGTTCTAACATGTTTACCACATTAAAGACTACATGTCATCGGCTTAAAACCCGAGTCACCACTTCTACTCTGTCAATCTCGAGCTATCCAAGTCATGTCTTACTTGCTCATACCCCAACCTGATGCAATGTACACATACAAACAAAACAACATCCGGATAACTCCGGTGAGAATAAATCTCAGTATGAATGACATGCATATACATCATATAAGCATAATAAATCTATATGCTATAATAATCTTAAATCTCAAACATGTAAGAACATGTCAATCATAGAAGCATAATCGAATCTTCATCCATATAACATAACTATTCATTTACAGCAATATCAAATCAATCATATCAATACTTTCATATCTTGAATGACATATAATCACATGCTCGCATTATAAACGCATATTCTAAACCATAGAAATTTCTAGGTTAATGCATAAATGCAATGCATGTTTCAAGGAATAGGCTATCAAATCTGATACCAATAAAGCTTAGTTCTTGGGATCCTCGGAAAATAAAATTTTAAACCGACCACCAACTTACCCAATTAAGGTGACGTTAAATATCTCAAATCCCCTGACTTTGGTGCAACTATAGTGAGTCTTCTAGCTCTGGAAGTAAATCTACATTTCGTGTCACTCAACTACAGCCCTCCAAATGTCATATGCACTCTAGGCCAATCAACCATCTGTGATTTTCAAGGTAGGGTTCAAGATAAATGCAACATAATCTTGATGCATTAAATCATACAAATACTGATAAACATCTTGAACACACAATTTAATAAACATTCATAGCAACAATAGCAAGTAATTCACATAAGAGCACTTAACCAGATAAGTGTGTGATTTTAGGAAAACTCAAAAACCACCACGTTCTCGAGTTGTTCTACCTGGCGAGGATAATGTCGAATCATAACTTTGATCTGGATTCAAACATCTTGAATCTGTACAAACTCGTGGAAATGCTGATCAACTTCAAGCTAGCCAAATCTGTCATTTAATTCTGCTCATTTCAAACGTTGCTAATTGAAGGTGTTTTTGATTCAACTTCAAACACTTCAAGTCATTCAAAGTCGAACCTATCGATTCGAATTCAATATCTTTTACTTCAATCTGAAATAAAATGTTTACAACTCAATCATCAGCTCATCAAATTCTTTCAATATCATTACCGATCAAACAACTTCATTTCTTGATCAAGTGATCGGAATTCAATCGACGGCATACCGATTTCGAAACCGTAATCTGAACAACTCAAAACTTGATTCACAAAACATTAATTCAACATTATATGAATCATATTCTTTTCATTCCATCAATACACTTGAAAATCTACTCGAACCATTTTGAATTTATATCAATTCAAAATATCAAACCGGCGACGTAACGAATCAAAACCGTTAATTCCCATTGCATTAACATCAATAATACCATCATCTCAACATAATAACATCAACAATTCAGCAGCTACATCTCGAAAATGGAAGCCTTAAAAATTTAGATTTTCGAAAACTGCTTCAAAAATTCATAACAATTTCAAACGCCGTTCTTTTTCTAATCCGTTTTGGATATATAATCTATGCTAGCTCAAGCACGTATATCTATCCAATCATAATTAAATTCCATCATCCACTCCAAAATTAAAACATGGTAGAACTCAAGAAAACTTACGTCAAAACTTAGGTCTCGGAGCCGTGATCGCAAATATACGATCAATCGCAAATTTTATCGGGCGGATTGAATTTAATCGGAGTTGAAAGACTCAAACATGGCTTGAAACCCCTTTCTCTCGTGCAATCTGTTTTTCTTGGCTGAGAAATCTGATAAGTCTCCCCTTTTACATGTATATACATATCAACTTGCAAAGAAATTACACTTTGGCCCATGTACTTTGGCTTATTTGCAAATCAGTCCCCGGACAAGCGATTTAATTCAATTTCAATTCTAAATAATTTAAGAATATTAGAATTTACTTCATAACTCTAAATATTCTCAAATTAAATATTTTTGGATTAAAATTAAATAATTTCGGACCTTATCGCATTTTAGTCCTTGAACTTTTTCATATTTGCAAATTAGTCCTTGCTCGGATTTTCATCCTCAAATCAAATCCTTGATATTTCTAATCTTGGAATTTACATCTTAAAGTCCATAAATATTAATTCAAATATTTTATTTTAATTTAAGAATTTCGAATATTAAAATTTTAAAATCCGAAAATCCTCAAATTAAATATTTTCGACCCGAAATTGAAATATCTAATTTCCATAAATTCTTAATTTCATATTTTTTTCTTATTCGAAATTTAAATATTAAATCTCATCCTTAAAAACTTAACCTTTTCGGGCCTTACAATATGGCCCCCCTAAACTTAACATCCTCGATCCGCCCCTGGTCTGAGAATATATTAAAGAGAAGGGAATTTTTTTGCCCAATAACTTTTATCATTATGAGTTTTGGTTTATTAATTTTTCTGTGTTTGTTTTGGTAAACTAGTTTTGAACTTTTTATATTATTTTTGGCTTTCCGTTTTATTTCGACAGATTGCGGAAGTGACATTAGAAAATGTTAGTATGATCGATGTTATGTCGGCAATTAGATCAAAATAGTTAAAAATTTAATAATTAAGCGTATCAAAATCAAATTTCAAAAACTTAATAGACAAAACCCAAAATTAGACACATTAGTAGACCAAAAATTTAATTTCCTTAAAGTAAGAACGAGTCAAATTATATAGTGAGAGAGACGAGATCGATTTTGGAAAGAAATCCTATAAATCCTGGCATGCATGGGCTTGATTATATATATATATATATATATATATATATATATATATATATATATATATATATTTGTAATAAAATTAAGAAATACTATCCTATTAAATTTGTTTTAATATTTGCAAAAACATATATTGCAAATGGAGAGACATCGTAGATGATCAATCGCAATTGAAATTGCAGTATTCATCAGTATTAGTTGTATTCTTTGTTGTTTTCCCTCATCTGTTTCTTTGTCTTGTTATAATATTTTGATAAGGAAAATGTATAGTAAGTTGGACCAATTATATATTTTATTTATTTAATTAATTTTGAATTGAATAATTATTTAATTTATAGGTGGACCAAGCTTACCTAAACCGTAGATCTTTCGGGAGTAAGATCAAAGAGTCAACTGCTAAAGAGGGAATTATGCTAAATATATTTTTTAAAAAGCAATTATTTCTCTGTTAATTTCTTGGCATAACTCGCTTAACTCAAAGAATAATTTTAGAGTAGTTGAGATTGAGATTTAAGGGATTTTAAGGGAATTGACTTAAACATGTATGTCTGTATCTTGGTTATGTCATAACGAAGATAAGAATGTTTCAAAGTTAGTCTAGTTTTTACTTTTTAGTAAGTTTTCTGTCAGACGGTCCCATGAATTTACAATGAAAAATTAATAATTTTCTGGCAGATAGATCCAACCCAAATTTACAATGAAAAATTAATAATTTTGACGGAAAAAAATATTTTTGTTGGGTCGGATCGAATAATATATTCGTCTCTCACAAAATTGACTCATCAGACCGTTCATATGAGTTTTTGTGACATTGTTTATATATCCAAAATCTATTTTTATGATATATATTATTATTATTTACTTAACGTATTATCCTTCATAAAAATAATATTGTTTATTATATTATTTTTAGTATAGCACAATATATTGAATAATCCAACATATTGAAACATAACATCAAAAGGTAGAAAGTATTTCTTCGTGAACACAAGCAAACCTAAGTCATCTTCTTAAGAACATGCTCAGGATGAGTACTTGTAAAAAAAACTTGAAAAATAAACAAATTAAATATACTCTTTATCTTCGGGTTGAGAAAAATAATAGTGCATCTTTGATATATCTAATAACAAGTACCGACACATATGATGTTAATGACTATTACGTACTCGGATTTGTATTGCTCGATGATGGAAGAATTTTTATCTAAGAGCTGAAAACGTAAAATCTTTAATCACACATGCTACCATGCATATTGTTGTACAATCCGCTTATAATATTACCATTTATTTATATACATTTCTGTTTTTCAGTATTTTTTAGGAGGAATTTCGTCGGCTAAATCCCAAGCAGTGGCTAATTAAGGTGTTTCTTCGTATCCTCAGTCATTTATCTTTTATGGAGGATTTTTTGTTACACCTGAGATTTTTTCTGGGTGTATTTTTTACACGAGATGTTCGGTCAAACATCTAGTATGAAAACAAACATGTAAGGTTTGTTAATTCTTTTTGTTCCATATGAGATGTTTGTAGGAACATTTCGTGTAAAAACACCGGGAGCATATATATATATATATATATATATATATATGTCTATTAGACAAAAGATGACATTATTTTTTGCCAAAATTGCTCTTATGTGATCTAGATATTACAAATTTGTATTTTCTTTTGTTTTCTTTTTTTAAAAAAAAAATTGACATTTTAAATTACAGTTTAGTCCATTGATAATTTTTACAATTATGATATTACGTACTTTTATTTAAATATAAATCAAGTTAATTAAAAAAATTGTACGTCGATACACTAATATATATATATATATATAATTTTTCAATATTGTCCACCCACCGTACCCACTCAATGTGCCCACCATGAGGTTACACTCAACTATTGGATGTGATGACATCCAATAGTTGAGTGTCACCTCATGGACTCATGATGGGCACATTAGATGGGTACGATAGGTGGTCAGCATAACAAAACTATATATATATATATATCTTTACTATTTTATAAAGAATCTGGCTCATATAGAAACTGATTTTGTCCGCCTGAATGACATCATCATCAAATTACGTGTGTAACCCATGAAATTATTATTTCCTTCTTATTGTTCATGGGCAAAATGATCCCAAAAAAAAAAAAAAAACCGTGCAAACAATTAGGTTTTTCCTTCCTTTAACTTCCGTTCATTCATCTCTCCATGTTCCATGTGCAGTTTATAATTTCAAAATCAGAGAAATCGAAAGCTTCAAATTCAAAACAATTCATGTAATCTATATATGCTTATTTCTCTCATTATATTGATATTATTTAATACACACATCATGTGTGGATCTTTCGCTAGGGTGGAGTGCGGGTAGGAAACGAGGGCTCAATAATTAAAACCTACGATTCATTTGCTTCCAACACGGGGAAGACTAATTTTGTCTTGTGGCCAATAATTAAAATAAAAATGGGGTGGTTGACTTTTTAGCAAGAGTCCGATAAAAATTAAATTCAGCGTGACCCTAACAAAAGGACAAGCCCACGGCACTAAGGTTTAGCTTCAATTAATGACTGGATATGTCTCAATTCGGCTGGTGATGTGGGGGAGAATGAGGCAAAAATGTCAACAACCTCTCTGACCAAATCTCTTGTTCAAAAGTCAAACCCCGACGTGTAACACGTGTGGGCAGAGGCTGGCCCACACGTGTGGGTTATATGTACATTATTGTTTTTAAAGTTCACGCGTGGTGAACGAACCCATTTGGGGTGTGAAATTATCAGGGTTTTTGTATTTGGTTGTATTTGATTCTTTGTTTCAAGTTCAAAACTCGAGTTAACCTCATTATTTATGTTTCGTTTGGATATATACTTTAAAATTTTTTTAGTATTTTATAAGTGAAAAAAACTTAAAATATTTGTTTGGATAAAAGTTTTGTAAAATATTTTTGAAAACTATTTTTAAAAAAATTGTTCTCCAAGTGTATTTTTTTAAGAACACTTTTGAAAAATATTTTTAGATGTTTTTAACATGGAACCAAGGAAGACAAATATGAACAACATGACTTTTGAAATGTTAAATGTTTTTGGAGAATAGTTGTCCAAACACATATTTATTCTTAAAACAACTATAAAAACATTTTATAAAAAGTTTTTAAAAAATACTTTTATAAAAATATTTTATAAGTACATGTCCAAACGGAACCTTAGTTTTGAAACGATTGGAACATATAATTGTAAATTGATGAAGAAGATTAGTGCCTTGTATCTCTTCAACGGTTGCGACAAATCGAATTCAGAGGATTGTTGGAAATCACAGTCTCCGGAACAATTTCAGCAAAATGTGATTATAAATTCGATCAAATCGAATAACATTGGAAGCGATTTCATAAATCTAGGAACATTCACATGAATATAAATTAATAAAGAATTTAAATTTATAAATAAAATTCAAGACAAACTAACCTCTCGTAATTTCATCTTTATAAATCGTGCATTGATGTGTGCAAAAACCACAGTTTTTCAACACGATCTTTCCTTTAACGGGAGTGAGTGGGCACTCAAAACACACAAAAAAAATCAAAATTTTCTTAACGTTATTTTCAACACATGAAAACGTAGAGGGCTTGTATCTCACAGATTTCTCTATGTTCTTTTTTTTTTTTGTTTATCAATTCAGCATCCTCTATATATAACATTGATATACTCCATCCGTCTCAATTATATAGTCCACGTTATTTTTTGTCTCAAATATTTAGTCATATACAATATTTAGTAATATTTTTTACACTCATTTACTAATATATTCCTATTAACTACATCTTAAAAATTGTGCAATCATTTTTTAATACATTAAATAGGGATAAAATAGAAAGTTTGTATAAAATTTGTTTTTCCAATGATTTTTCTTAATCTATGTTAAAAAAAGTAGAACTATATAATTAGGACGGAGAGAGTATATTTTTTAGAAAAGATATTGAGATATCTTTTGAAATGTTTTGTTTTTAAATTAGAATTTCGAGAATTCTAAACTAATCAAGATTTTATCATCTCAATGTTATATATATAGAGAATGTTGTATTGATTAAAAAAATGAACAGAGAGAAATCTGTGAGACACAAGCCCTCTATGTTTTCATGTAATGAAATAACATAGAGAAAATTTTGATTTTCTTTGTGCTTTGAGTGCTCACCCACTCCCGTTAAAGGAAGGATCGTGCTGGAAAACTGTGATTTCTGCACACATCGATTCACGATTTACAAAGAGGAAAACTACGGGAGTTTAGTTTTTCTTGAATTTTATTTATAAATTTAAATTCTTTATTAATTTATATTCATGTGAATATTCCTAAATTTATGAAATCGCTTCCGTTGTTATTCGATTTGATCGAATTTATAATCATATTTTTGCCGGATTTGTTCCAGAGACTATGTGATTTCCAAAAAATGGTATCAAAGTTATTGTTTCACACAAATATAAATTATCGATGTGAAACTCATAATTTTATTTTAAAATTATTGATTATTTGATTATAAGTACCGTAATTAGAAGATCATCAAATATTGAGAATTTTTGTTGATGATTATTTTCTGCTCTTTGTTGTGATGTTTTTATTCCTTTGTTTAAACTAGCGGGACGGGCTGGTCCACCAAAAACTCACTGTTTGGCAAGTCGAAGGCGGGCCGGCCCACCATCTCGGTGGACTGGAAATCCTCAACCCAACAATGCTCAAGGTGGGTTGCGGGTTCGGCGGGCCGGACTGTGGCACATAAAATCTAATTTACTAAATTACATGCATTAATTTAATAAATATTAGGATTATTATTTTTAATTTTAATTGATTTAAATTCTTTAATTTAAATTATGTCTTAATAAAATATTATTATTTATTCAAATGATTTTATTGTACAATTTATTTGTTTTAAAAATTTTAAAGGTTTAAGCTTGCATATTTAAATGATTTTAATTTTTTAGTTTATTCATTCAAATGATTTTAACTATTTAGCT
Source organism: Henckelia pumila (assembly GCF_033568475.1). Taxonomy (NCBI): domain Eukaryota; kingdom Viridiplantae; phylum Streptophyta; class Magnoliopsida; order Lamiales; family Gesneriaceae; genus Henckelia; species Henckelia pumila. The sequence continues at coordinate 128,119,523 of NC_133122.1, read as the reverse complement.
TATTTGTTTAAATATTTTGAATGTCCAACTTATTTATTTGAAATAACCTAAGTTAGTCGTTAGTTATTTTAAATTACTTTAAATGTCTAGCTTATTTATTTAAATCTTTTTTTAATTATCCAAATTATTTTAAAGGTTTTAATTCTGCTTGTGTATTTATTTAAATTACTTTTAAAACGCTAGTCTAGTTTGTTTAAATTATTTTAATCTCCCTGCTTGTTGAGTTTAAATATTTTATTTATCACTGCGACATCAAAATATTTAAAGTGTTGATTTTAATTTCTAAATTATTGCTTAAATTCCTTTAAATGTTTAAGTTCCCCAAATTCTTAAAGTTAACCATTCTTGAGATTTTTAAATTCAGTGGCTTCCGGTTCCGGCTTTCGGCGATGGTGGACTTCGGCGGTTAATTTCTAAAATTTTATTTCAAGAATAAATTTTATTAAGAATAGAGGAAATTATATGTAGGGTGATTTTAGAAATTTTTTGGGTGTCGAAAATCATTTTTTCAGCATTTTAGAGCTTATTTTTAAACTTTTGCGAAAATAACCATTTTTTAAACCTGAACTAGTAAAATCCAATTTAAGATTTTAAATTAGGATTTTCAAGCTTGTGCATTTTATAGGTGCAATTAAATTAGAATCATAAGTTGCTAAAAGTTAGTAGCACTTTTATTAAAAGAAGTAGCATTTTTTTTTCAAAAAATCCCACTCACACCCACCTCCTATACATACACACACATATACACTTAAAACTAAATTTTAAGCACAAAAAAAAATCTAACCCTTGAACTCTAGCGCCCAAATTCATGCCTCATTTTCCTCCTTCCTCGAGAAAATCGATCGGCTTCTTCCCCTCTCCTCTAGCTTTCCGCCGCCGACAGCCCCATCACCACCGGCCCTGCCAGCCACCAGTTCCGGCAAAGCTCTTCCATAGGCGAAGCTGAACGAGTTGTTCCTCCATTCCTTTGCTCGATTTTCAGCTTGTTTGAGTCCCTCATTTCGATTTTTCTCTGCATAGGCAAGATTATGGTTTTCTTTGGCCACCAAGTAGATTATTATGTCATGCGATTGTCCTATTGTGTGCATTTCAAATTTTTCTGAAATTTTAGGGCCATTATTTCGAAAAGGTTGATTGAAGTCTTTAACATTGCTTGAAGTTCGAAATTTCACAAAAATGGATGGAAGTGCATTTCGATTGCCCTGTTTTTGTGATTCTTGGATGGTGGGTTAGGTGCTACCATGGGTGAGAATGTAGCTCACATGGTAGTGTTTAGGATGAGTTGAGGTTAGCTTGTGAATTTGAGAAGAAGAGGTAATCGATTTGGCTAAGTGTTGGGCTCGGTTTTGAGTGTTGCTAGGGGCTGTCCATTCGAGCTAAGTTAGGCATGTGAGGGGTGAGTTTTGGTGATTGATATGGGTCTAAGTATTGATCATAATCCTAGTTTAATGGATTGGAACTTGAGAGACATATATATAAGTTTTTGGTTGAGTATGAAATTGAGACTTGAGCAGATTTTTGTTGGTGTGTGAGCTGTCCGGAAATGGCCACGTAAAACAGGGTTACGCTCATGTTTTGGTTAAGGGCTCGGGTTTAGAAATATCCTTGGATGTTAGAAATATTTCGGTTCAAGCGGAAACGAATTCGGTTAAGTTTAGGTGGAGTTCTAGGCTATTGATTTGATAGGTGCAGAATTTTGGAAATTTAATGAGGTTGCTGTCCGGAAATGAATTTTTTATAAAATTATTGGATAGGAATAATACCCCGAGGATGACTTTTTTATTTAGTTCTAAGTGTGTGGGAGTCGTGGTTTCAAACGGAACTATTTTTTAATAAGAAATGAGTGAGTTATAAGTTTTACGGATGAACCGCTCGGAATGTCCTAAGCGCAAATTTATGGTTTAGATTCTCATCCTTGGTTTGCTCCCTAAATCACCATCCCGGTCATCCATATTTAAGTCTCTTGCATGATTATTGAGTAAACATTTACATGTATGTCTTATCTACATATGCATGCTAAGTCCCTGATTCAAGAATGAAAGAAAAATATTTTTTAGAAACGAAGTGAGATGATTGTGACTATAGAAAGTATGAGTTTGGACGAGTTGGGAGACGATCTGAATTCCTTTACCAAATTTATGGGTTTGGACGAGTTGGGAGAAATCCTGACTTTCCTTACCAAATTTATGGGTTTGGACGAGTTGAGAAAAATCCTGACTTTCCTTACCAAGTATGGGAAAGACGAGTTGGGGGTTATCCCGACTTCCTTGCGGCATAGTGCACTGCAGCCATGATCATGATCGAAATCACAGAGTCACAATTCAAGGATCTAAGTTCAAAATATTTATGACTATGTTTCAGTACAATTTATGCAGTTACATTGATTATGTTCGACTTAGCCATGCATATGTTTCATTCATGTTACCTTCCATTTTGAGAAGTCTTTTGTTTAAAGGAAGAGCACAAAACAAAAATATTTTTAGTATCAGCTATTTTTAATCTGCGTGTGCATGTATTTATGTATTACTCGTTATTCCCCCATATTCTTGTTGGGCCTCTAGGCTCACTACATCTACTTGGTCCAAGTACTAGTTATCTTTGAGATCGAGGGGCAAGACTATCGAGTGGACTGCGATGCGGGCACGACACATCCCTCCGACCTATGCTAGTCTTCTGTAGAAGTTTATTTTAAACACTTTAAAGCTTTTTATTTTGTTGTCTGGATAGATGTTATTGTAAGGATTTATAGAACTATTTGTGGGCATGTAGCGATCCCTACCCGGATCCACTACCTAATCAGAGTTAAGAGCATAAATAAGCATGCATTAAATAAATCACTGCGGAAGACTTAAATAAAAGCAGACCGGCAAAATACAACTTATTAAACAAATTCGATTATACAACCCAATCGAATAATAAGCCTAAAGGGCAAAAACCTACAGCAAATTCTGTTGTTTTCACTGGTCACTGGCTACTCCAAACTCCTGGTCTCAGTCCTGCACCTACATCTATCCCGTAGAATGGGGTGTCCAGATACACAAAAAAGACTGGACGTGAACTCTAAGCTCAATACGAAAGCATGGGTAAAACATACAAATATGATGCATGCAAATGATAGGGTATCCATATCTGGGATAACTGTATACAACTGCTCAGTAATGGCACCTAGGACATGAGTGGTACAACCCGGGGAGCAAACCCTGCGTACACTACTCATTCCTAATGGACGTAGACCGTGTCTTCCAGATTCCAGTACCGGCTAACCCGTCGGTCGCGGGGCGCTCAACATCAACTGTCCGAACAGGACCGAGCGGCCCTACATGGCTCATCTCAAAAGATGGACAGACACAATATGATATGCATATGCTGCATAATAATATGACACACAAATGAAACATATAAGCATGCAAAACCCGCTGGCTATCTCAGTCAGTACTTACGTACCTTTCTACAGGCAGTCCTAGCAGTCCCACTCTAGGTTCCAAGCCTATCACTCTACAATGCAAATACCGTTGTATCATACATTAAGCTCTAAAAGCCTTAACTAAGCTATTGCATACTCCTAAATAATCTAAGGAGACCATAGCTATACCTGCGTCCGTCGTCAGCCCTTTGCTGTCGATAGCCTCAAAACTAGGCCACAGCTCCGCTACAACGCTTGGATCGCTCTGCCATTTCCGGATTCCCCATAGGATGCCTAGATCTCCCTAGATCTGACTAGAAAGGCTAAGAAACGAGAGAGAAGAGAGGAGAGGTACGAGTTGCAAATGAGCCTCGGATCCCATATTTATAGACATGAAACGGAACGTCTGTTCCTCAACGTTGCGTCCGTTCTGCCTGACGAACGTTGATTCCTATCCCTATCGTTGCTTCCGATGTCCCATCAAGTGCGTAAGCAATGACGTAATATTGCTGACGTCACGGATGACATCAACTGCCAGAACGTTGCATCCGTTCATGAACGTTGCTTCCGTTCCTTGTCACCCTTCAGGCCTTTTCCGATCATTCTGAATCCCTTTCTGAAGTCCGTTAACCCAACAAAAACTCCCTTAATCATGTATTAATAATTCAAAACATGATCATACGATTAATATAGTCATTAATCGTTAATTATGGATACGGGTTACTACATTCTCCCCCCCTTAAAATATTTCGTCCTTGAAATCTAGGGTAAAACCTCGAGAACGTATTAAAAACCTTTGCTCGAGTGTCTGGTCGAAATATCTGAAAGAGTGGGTGCCCGGTTATCCAACTTGTGGCTAAGAGCTTTTATGACTCTATGTATAAACAATCTTTGTTTAATATAATTTACATTCATTAATGGCATTTTCTTTATCTTTCTTCATATTGTTATATTGTGATATACTATTGTTGTTTTGATAAAGACCTTGAATATACTATAGTGTAAGTAAGATGAGATAGTGAATAAAGAGAGATCACTATTATGAAACACATCTTATAGTCACTGTATATTCTAAACAGTTCCTAGTCAATTGAGCCGTCCGCTAATAAGGATAAGGATCGCTCGAGATTGAGACTAGCATTTGTGATGCAAAGTACCACGTTTCATTGGTAATGGACATGGAGATGTTCCAAGCATGCAAATGGATATTCATATGATGAATGATCGAACTACCCAATTCGAACTTTCCAAGTGGTTATCACTTATCGAGTGGATAAAGTCCGCGGTTTTGGTTGTACACCATTAGTCCTTACTACTTGAAACATCATTGAGACTCTATATGCTAGTACTGTACTTTGACTCGTTTACCGACTCTATTGGGGTCATCAGGTGTCGGGATTGGGTACAATTACGACACATATAGGAGTCGATGCTTTGTTGTCAAGGATTCATCACATACTTGCGAGTGTGGATATCCTATGCGATCTGAGGAGATATTAGTGTGACGAATCTCTGGCCAGAGTACATGATGTGTTTTAGGTTACTCGGTTTTCCTAGTAACACATGCGATGTCACTATTTGATCTCCAAGATGTAATGCATGGTTATCGAATCTCGAACGACTCTCGATGCACCAATGGTTATTGATTCGATCGGGATATATGGATGAAGGGACCGTACTGTACGCTAACCAAAATCTACTGGTTCTTGCAGGTGCTATCAGTGTTACCTAGGGAATCATGGGGCGATGTTGCTAGGCGCTCTTACCATGATTCGATGGGTAAGTCGGAAATTATTGTTCCGAGTCACAAGGAGTTGTGAGCCCACGGCTAGCTGTATCCCTGAACCATTGAGGGTTACACAAGTAATGGATTACTAAACCCCGTTGAGATAGTTAAATTTAAAGAGTTAAATTTAATGAAAGAGAAGTTGAACTTCTTAACTAAAAGGGAGTGGAATTTCCTAAAATGACATAGGGATGAACATTTTTGGAAATCACTGAATTCGGATTCAGAAAAATTATCTTGACTTTAAAAGATGCAAAAATGGTTTTTGTGCACATTGGTAAAATCAGTTTATCAATCGGAGTCACGATGAATTTTATATTAATTTCTATAATAACAGGCTTGGCTTGTTGGGCTTAAGTTATGGATTGTGGGCCCTAAGGAGTTAGAGTCCTAATACAATTATAACTTAATATAGTCTAAAAATTATCTATAAATACATGTGTAGTGTTCGAAAATCATAAGCTTTCAGTCTTGCAATTTTCGAATTACACACATATATTTTCAAGAGGAATTTTCGAAAATGCTCTGCTCCCTTTTGAGATAATTCAGTCTGTAATTTTTGTGAAAAACTACATTCTGAATTGACAGATCAAATCTGTTTATTCTCTTCGATAAACATCTGATTGATTTCTAGTACAATCAATCAGAGGGTTTTAGTTTTCTATTCGTGGACTTAATTCCGGAGGTTGATCGTGATAGTCATCGGTTCCCGGGATTTACAAGAAGAACAGATTAAATTCTGTTGGAGTCCATAATCAAGCCTTTGCTTGAATAGGTAAAATATTTAACTGTGTTTATTATTTTACTTGCAGCAATTTTAATCTTTAGGATTTGATACCCACGATATGGAATCGTTCCATATCGAAAAATAAAATTTTTAAACTTTCGCTGCTCCGGGTATCACATCCGTGTGATCAGAGAACGCATGTTCCAACAATATCTTCCGACACACTCAGACTCTTGTCGAATTCCCTGTAACTCCATAAATTCCAAACTGCGTTAGCATTCTCCCAACTGAAGATTATTGCGCTACTGGTCGACAGTCGAACTCCTCTGGCGCTAGCGTATCACAACACTGGTACATCTTCCATTCGGACCACGATCTCCTTGATCACAAATGATACAAACACTCGCTCGATCAAGATCATCATCCCAAGGAAAATCTTAGACTGACGAAGACCAAATCATAACCTGATTGGCTTACGACATTCGTCGAATCACCAAACTAGATCTAACCATCTAATGGTTCCAAAAGTTCTCTGTGCTTAACACCTCTAGTCAGGAAACACCATTCCCAACACTTTGTTGTCACAAAAAATCCTGAATTTCTCCTCAAGAGAATCTAGTTGGCACAAAGTCATACTTCAACATAACTTCTTAGCACAATTCCCAGACTCGTCATCCTTCCCATGCCCTACCGAAGCGAACGAGCTTCCCAAGCAATTACTGGGAACTCAGACCATCCCGTCTAGTACCAATCACAACTCATGTTTCTTAGTATAACTCAGCACTGAGCCCTGATGAAAACTATCATCACTCGCCAATAATGTGGCTAAGTCATCTTCTAGCAATTGGCCTGCGAAGCCGCGCATACACTGCAATGGAAACCATCACGCCTCTGATGATCTACATCATCTCGACCATAGATTATTCACCTCATGAATTTCTAATCGATGGACGTCCTCCTGATAGTTATACATACCCGCAATCACTGTACGCTCATCAAGACTAAGGCAAGCTCACACCAATATGCTCGACTGGGACATTTCACAGTGCACAGACATATGGAAATGCTTCTTATTCCGTCTCAAAACTCGACACTCACTGCACTTAGTATTACTCATCACGGAGTCTCGGATGATACCATCATTGCTCGTCCCAACCTCCAAAGGTAGATCATAAAGATCCTGGAAACTGAATCCCAAGGGATTCTCAAGAGTAAAATTACCCCTTTGCTGAACGCATCAGTCTTAGCACTGAAAAGACTAATTCGTCGGTTCCCTAGTCACTCCGGGGAAATACTTATGCTCGAAGTAATTTGTCACACAAAACTCTTTTAATTGTCGTTTCTTGCTGAAACGCAATATCTTCGACAGACAGTCCGCACGGATGTGACTCACTGATTGGAAAGAACAAATTTTCTTCATCGCCACCTTGCGAAGTCTTCAATTCCCACAACGATCTTGTTGGCCACTAAGTCGATCAACGACTGCCTCGATCATCTCAATGACCTCACGCACCAACCGCTGGAAATTAGTGACACACTCTGCTGGATCTCGAGAACTAGATCCCAGCTAATGTCACACCTCATGATTAGACAACTGATGTCCATACGATTACACAATTCTCGTTGGATCTCAAGCCCAACGGTATACTAAGACATCATCACCAGAACGCTATCCGGTGAGCTACCAATTCCTTCGCTTTTTTCCCATATCAAGTTAACACTTAACTTGACCATAGAAGTCAATTGTAATCTTGCAGTAGATTCGTCTCTGGCAAACCTAGAGACTCCAAGGCATCAACTGCTCCGAGACTGTACCAAGTACTCATATCTAAAGCACTAAGCGACAAAATACTATCCCAAGTATTTCTCGATTGCTATATCCAAATCATCACTGATTGGATTTACCTTATCGACCTCGTCGAACTACTGATGCTCGCACTCGTCCGATCAGACCACCACTGATCATCCATCCTACGTGGCTAAATAACCAAGATTCAGCTGCCACGAAGAACTATTTACAAACACTTGGAATACCCAAATTGCTCTGGTTTCAACACACCCTTACTTGATAACCAAAAAATAGCTATTAGTAGTCAATCGACACAATCTCGTGCTTTACCACTGACAGCTTCCTTGCATAATGAACTTAATCACCCTAACTCTGGCAGAGTTAGCCAATAACCACTAGTAGAAATTAGCACAAATCCCTTGTCACCTTAGCACTACCAATCGTTTTCTTGTTCACCCAAGGCAAACATCAAGATGAACTAAACCCAAGATGTGTTCCTGATCTATCCACTTAGATCATTTCCATCCCATGAAAAATCCTACGCTCAACCTCTGAAAATATCAGACAATACTTAGAGCAATCACTGGACTTACCATCCTTACCTCGTTCATTCGGGATGAACTCCACGACTCGTCAAGTCCAAGAAGAATAACTAACGAATCCCATAGATTCTCACAATCTCCGAACACACTCCTGATTATATCCCTCGCTAAGATTGTGCAACAATTCAAGACTAAGGTAGCTTACCACGATAACCCACCTGGACAATCACCAAGGTTTCACAGGAATAGGCCATCTTCCCTCTCATCTCAAATAGTCATATACAATCCTTAACATCTGATATAATCCATCACAGATGAAGTCATTCATCATAGAGTAGTCCTCGTATTCGATTCGAAGTCTCAAAACAACATCTCATCTAGTATCTTGGATGATTCCTATCACAGGGAAAATCTAGCCACAACTCTGATGACAACCCCTAGCCATCGCTGGTAGAAATCCGTCCACCTACTATATCCACATGTCTAGAAGTAACCCAAAGGTTAAAACCTATCTGCCCAGAGTACACACTCATCAAGGAAATCCCTCCAAGACTGGTTCTCATAGCAGACCACTCAAACCATATCTCTGACAAAATCAGACGATATCTAGACAATGATATCAAACCTGATATCCAATCCAAGGCCATACCTTGTTGTGGCTGTCGCCAAATCCCTAGACTGAGTAGCCTTCCCACCGCCATCTCCTGAAGCACAAAGGCTCCCAGGTAACGCTGGCATAGGGTCGTGCCCCATCATGTCTAGTCATGGTCATAGTGCACAACGCTCGGTATATACTGGACCTGGTATCCCGATGAAAACCCATCATCACAGGTCTCAACCTAACGAAGGTCAGACAGCCTACCGTTCTTAAGGAAACAACCTAGAACAAAGCCCAAATGTTCTAAACCGAACAATATTCTCATTCCTCCAGATGAATCACCTCATCACTGGCACTAACTTAGTCCACCGACTAACTAGGTCTATCCTAGCAAAACGCCTAGACTAACCGCAAGTCAAACAGTCACAATCGGCCCACTCAAATCCCATGAGCTACAATAGTTGAACACTAATCAACTAAAACCTAGCCAACCTTCCGCACAATCATGCAATCATACACGAATTGCTGAATAAAACATGTATCATTGCTTCAAGTTATGTACAATTCTCTTTATTACAATCTCATGTAATACAATTACAGTATTCCGAAAATACAATGAAATGTACAACCGAACTTGAAATGATACAACCAAAGTATGATTATTCATTACAACTGAAATACTGTTTACAACTACAACAATACAATATTTAAATTATCGCACTAATCTTCGTTCCTTGAGAGTGAAGCTTCTAATTGACACATGCATCGATGCAAGTTTTGGAAAACTGTGTTCAGATCAATTAGAATTGATACCCGGTGCAGCGGAAGTTTAAAAGTTTATTTTATTAATATGGAACGATTCCATATCTGGGTATCAAAACTTTACGATTAAATTTGTGTAAGTAAAACAAATAATCACTATTAAATATTTTACCTTAAAATCTCGAAGCAAGATTATGGACACCAACAGAATTTAATCTGCTCTTGTTGTATATCCTAGGAACTGATGAATGAACGTTTCTTCAATCAGGTCCACGAATAGAAAACAAAACCCTCTGATTGACTGCACTAGAAATCAATCAGAAGTTTGTGTAGAGAATAAACAGATATGATCTGTTAATTCAGATTGTAATTTTTCACAAAAATCACAACCCGAATTTTCTCCAAAAGGGACAGAGGATTTCGAAAATCCCCTTGAATAATATAGGCTAAAATTCGAAAATTGCAAGACTGAAAATCTTATGGAATTTTCGAACACTGCAGTATATTTATAGATAATTTCTAGTTATAATTGTATCAGGACTCTAACTCCTTAAAGCCCACAATCCATAACTTAAGCCCAACAAGCCAAGACTGTTGTTATAGAAATTAATATAAAATTCATCGTGACTCCGATTGATAAACTGATTTCACCAATGTGCACAAAAACCATTTCTGCATCTTTTAGAGTCAAGATAATTTTTCTGAATCCGAATTCAGTGATTTCCAAAAATGCCCATCCCTATGTCATTTTAGGAAATCTCACTCCCTTTAGTTAAGAAGTCTAACTTCTCTTTCATTAAATTTAACTCTTTAAATTTAACTATCTCTACGGGGTTTTAGTAATCCATTACTTGTGTAACCCTCAATGGTTCAGGAATACAGCTAGCCGTGGGCTCACAACTCCTTGTGACTCGGAACAACAATTTCCGACTTACCCATCGAATCATGGTAAGAGCGCCTAGCAATATCGCCCCATGATTCCCTAGGTATTAATGATAGTGCCTGCAAGAACCAGTAGATTTTGGTTAGCGTACAGTACGGTCCCTTCATCCATATATCCCGATCGAATCAACAACCATTGGTATATCGAGAGTTGTTCGAGATTCGATAACTATGCTTAACATCTTGGAGATCTATTAGTGACATCGCATGTGTTACTAGGAAAACCCATTAACCTAAAACACATCATGTACTCTGGCCAGAGATTCGTCACACTAATATCTCCTCAGATTGCATAGGATATCCACACTCGCAAGTATGTGGTGAATCCTTGACAACAAAGCATCGACTCCTATATGTGTCGTAACTGTACCCAATCCCGACACCTGATGACCCCAATAGAGTCGGTAAACGAGTCAAAGTACAGTACTAGCATATAGAGTCTCAATGATGTTTCAAGTAATAAGGACTAATGGTGTACAACCAAAACCGCAGACTTTATCCACTCGATAAGTGATAACCACTTGAAAAGTCCGAATAGGGTAGTTCGATCATTCATCATATGAATATCCATTTGTATGCTTTGAACATCTCTATGTTCCATGTAAGAGTGGGTGCCCAGTGAGCCAACTGTGTGGCTATGGGCTTTGATGACTCTTTGTATAAACAATCTTTTGTTTAATATTATTTACACTCTTATGACAATGACTTTATATTACTTCATATTGTTATATTGTGATATACTATTGTTGTTTTGATAAAGACCTTGAATATACTATAGTGTATGTAAGATGTGGTAGAACATGGAGATGTCTATCATGAAATACATCTTATAGTCACTGTATGTTCTAAAATCGTTCCTAGTCGATTGAGCCGTCCGATAATAAGGATAAGGATCGCTCGAGTTTGAGACTAGCATTTGCGATGCGGAGTACCACGTTTCATTGGTAGGGAACATGGAGATGTTCGAAGCATGCAAATGGATATTCATAGGATGAATAATCGAACTACCCTATCCGGACTTTCCAAGTGGTTATCACTTATCGAGTGGATAAAGTCCGCGGTTTTGGTTGTACACCATTAGTCCTTACGACTTGAAACATCATGGAGACTCTATATGCTAGTGCTGTGCTTTGACTCGTTTACCGACTCTATGGGGGTCATCAGGTGTCGAGATTGGGTACAGTTACGACACATATAGGAGTCAATGCATTGTTGTCAAGGATTCACCACATACTTGCGAGTGTGGATATCCTATGCGATCTGAGGAGATATTAGTGTGACAAATCTCTGGCCAGAGTACTTGATGTGATTTAAGAAATGGTTTCTTAGTAGCACATGCGATGTCACTAATTTGATCTTCAAGATGTATTGCATAGTTATCGAATCTTGAGCGACTCTCGATATACCAATGGTTGTTGATTCGATCGGGATATATGGATGAAGGGACCGTACTGTACGCTAACCAAAATCTACTGGTTCTTGTAGGCACTATCAGTGATACCTAGGGAATCATGGGGCGATGTTGCTAGGCGCTTTACCATGATTCGTTGGGCAAGTCGGAAAGTGTTGTTCCGAGTCACAAGGAGTTGTGAGCCCACGGCTAGCTGTATCCTGAACCATTGAGGGTCACACAGTGTAATGGAGTTTTAATCCCCGTTGAGATAGTTAAATTTAAAGAGTTAAATTTAATGAACTAAGGAGTTGGACTTCTTAAATAAGAGTAAGGGAGTAGGATTTCCTAAAATGACATAGGGATGGACATTTTTGGAAACCACTGAATTCGGATTCAGGAAAATTTATCTTGACTTTAAAATGTGCAGAAATGGTTTCTGTGCACATTGGTAAAATCGGTTTATCAATCGGAGTCACGATGAATTTATATTAATTTCTGAACATGCGGGCTTTGCTTGTCAGGCCCCAGCTTATGATTAATGGGCCCTAAGGTGTTAGTGGCCTGCATTATAAATAAGTTATTTCAGTACAGAAATTACACACAACAGGTCATAATTTTTGAGACAGAGCAAATTTTCGAAACCCTCCTCTCTCTCAAAGCATTCGGCCGACCCCTCCCCCTCTGCCCGAGATTTTCCGGTCTGTGATTTTGAATTGCAGTCTGGAATAGCGAATCAGATTCGTTTATTCTCTTCGCAGAAAACTTCTGATAGATTTTCTAGTGCAATCTATCAGAGGGATTAAACCTCTGTTCGTGGACCTGATTGAAGGAGTTCATCGGTTCCAGGGAGAGACAACAAGAGCAGATCAAATCTGTTGGTGTCCATTAATCTCGTTGCGAGATTGGAGGTAAAATTTAATAACTGTTATTTAAATTTTACACACACAATAATTATCGTTGAACGGTTGATACCCACACCATGGAATTGTTCCATGATAAAAATTTTAAACTTCCGCTGCACCGGGTAACAATCGTGATTGATCTAAGGGGGCAGCCGGGCTGCCCCCGGCCCGCGCCCCGGGTGCGGGCCGGCCCGGGAGTGTCCCGGGCGGCCCGCGGGAAAAATTATATTTTTATTTAAAAAAAATTAATTTTAATATTTAAAATTTTATTTTTGGTCCGGTCAAAAATTGTTTTTGATTGGTTCACGAGATTTCGGATCGAATTGTTCGAGTCCGTAAATTTTAAAATTGATTTTGGATAAATTTGAATTTTTGGAAAATTTTAATATTTTATCCGTAAATTGAATTTTGAAATCAATTATTTTGGTACAATTGATGATAAGATATGATCTTATGATATATTAAGTAAAATATGATTTTATTTGTAAAATTGGATTTTATAGATAAAATATGATTTTATTTGATATAGAGATAAAATATGATTTTATATGTGAAATGAGATTTTATATATAAAATATGATTTTATCTTGTTTAAATTTGAATTGCCACAGCATGTTATCCAATAAATTAATTTTGAATTAAATGTTATTGGATAAGGATGATCGATTGCCATGACCAATTTTGTAGGTGTATGTTAGGAATTTACATTTTGTCTTTATTATTGTTGGTTTTATTAATGGGCCTGGTTTATGGCCCGATATGAATGTCATATGTAATAAAAGTGGGCTTGGTTTATAGCCGTTCCCACCCCCTAAAAATGTATCCCCTACTTGTCATTGTTATTTATTGTAAATACATTAGATTTAGTGGGAGATCAAGATTTGAAGATGGTGGGCCCAGCAGACAATGAAACTGAAGAAATGTAAATTGGAAGCATATGTAATAGGATTGCATTTGCATACTGCATATTACCTAGGATTGGACTAAGACCCGTGATTGGCAACCACGGGTCAATTAGAAATGGAATCGATCATCCTATATAATATGTGATATTATGATTGTATGCATGTTTAGACATAAATTGCGTGAATCCGGCAATGCATGCAATAAATTAAATATGATGAGACAAATATTTTTATAAATAAAATCCCTCATTTTAAATATGATTTAAAATTTATATCAAGATAAATAAAGGAAATTTAAATATTGTTTAAATGTTCCTACCTTCCATCAACGGTCAATGTATGTGATGCTACCCGCGGATACGGTCCGGCTCATATTATTGGGGGGGCCCGTCCGTCGGAAAGCTGTACATTGGATCGACAAATGTTGTAAGTTGGGTGAAACTCCCATGGGATCGGCTCATATTATTGGGGGATCCACATGGCGACCGTCCATCACAACTTAATATTGATGGGTCATCTTGACATGTCACTTTAAACGGCGTCATATTATTGGGCCCTTATTGGACATGAGGTAAATACATGGGGGTTGCTTTGGAAGCAATTGGGCTCTACCTTTTGAGAATTATGGTTGACTGATATTATTCGGGACCATAAGTTTGTCAATTGGACTCCATGTTCTCACTAAGGAAAAAGTTTCCCGTTTTCACTAGAGGGTGGTGAAATCGTTAAAATAGTGGGAGTGAGATTCATAAAATTAAATTCGCCTATTTTATGTCTTAGTAAATTGTTAAACAATCATTGATATATGTCTGTTTTCCTTTTCAGTATTTCATACAATGAATTCGCGAAATCCTTTATTCTCGATCCTCGAACAAAACAAGCTGACTGGCGCCAACTATACGGAATGGTTCCGGAAGTTGAAGATTGTCTTAACTTCGGAGAAAATGCTCTATGTGTTAGAGAAAGCACCTCCGAAGGAAGCACCAGCTGATGTTAGTCCGGAGGAATTGGCCAAGCTTGATGCATGGTGGGACCATGACATCAAGACCAAATGCTATATGCAAGCCTCGATGTCTGATGAACTCCAGAGGCGATTTGAGGACACGGTGAATGCTGCTGACATTCACGCGCAACTCAAGGAACTTTTTGGGGCTCAGTCGAGGGCTGAAAGGTTCTCTACTGTTAAGGAGTTGATGACGTGCCGCATGCGTGAAGGGACTTCGGTCCGTGATCATGGGGTACGAGTGATTTGGCTCATACAGAAGTTAGCGACCCTTGATTTGGTGTTGGAGCATGAACTCAATGTGGACTTGCTGCTTCTATCTCTTCCTTCTTCATTTGATGGATTCGTGATAAATTTTAATATGAACAAGATAGAGGCCACCCTTGAAGAGATGGTCAATATGCTCGTTACATATGAATCCACACTTAAGAAGGATAAGCCAGCTTTCTTGGTGGGCTCCTCATCTTCTGCTAAGAAGGGGCCAAGTATGAAGGGCAAGAAACGTTCTGCCCCACCCAAGAAAGTGGAACCCGAGAAGAAGCAAAAGACAAAGGCTTCAAACAATGGAAAATCCAAGGATGTTTGCCATTACTGCAAGAAGCCGGGTCATTGGAAGCGCAACTGCAAGGAGTATCTTGAGCAGTTAGGAACTGCAAAGGGTATGTTCTATATCGAAATAAACATGTCACTTAATACAACTTCTTGGGTATTGGATACCGGATGTGGATCTCACATTTGCAATGATTTGCAGGTGATGACAAGAAGTCGCAGGCTTAGAATGGGTGAGACCCAGCTGAGGCTCGGGAATGGTTCCAGAGTTGAAGCTACGGCCATTGGAGATGTTTGTTTGATTTTGCAGAATGGTTTTAAATTATTGTTGAGAGATGTTTTATTTGTGCCAGATTTAATTAAAAACATTATTTCTATTTCTATGCTTGATAGAGATGGTTATTCTTGTAATTTTGTGAATGGGATTTGCAATATTTACAAGAATGAATGTTTAATTGGAAATGGACAACTTGAAAATGATCTATACAATTTAAAACTAAAAGACGTTCCAGTGAATTGTATTGACAAACCGGCGACAACAAACAAAAGGAAAATCGATAGTCAAAACCCGGCAAACCTTTGGCACGCTAGACTAGGTCATATTTCCTCAAGGAGGATGAACAAGCTAGTGGGAGAGGGCATGTTTGATATGTCTGATATTAACTCTCTACCTACTTGTGAATCCTGCCTAAAAGGAAAAATGACTAAATCTCCTTTAAGGGAAAACCTGAGCGTAGTCAGAATCCGTTGGATTTGATCCATACAGATGTTTGTGGTCCATTTAGAGTAGGGACTCAACATGGCCACACCTACTTCATTACCTTTACTGATGATTATTCAAGGTATGGGTATTTATATTTAATGAAATATAAGTCTGAAGCATTTGAAAAGTTCAAAGAATTCAAGGCTGAAGTAGAAAACAAGCTAGGTAAAAGTATTAAAGCACTTCGATCGGATCGAGGTGGAGAATACTTGAGTACCGAGTTTTTGGACTATCTAAAAGAGAATGGGATTCTCTCTCAGTGGACTCCTCCTATGACACCACAGCTTAATGGTGTATCGGAGCGTCGTAATCGAACTTTGTTGGACATGGTTCGATCTATGATGAGCTTCACTGAGCTTCCACCTTCGTTTTGGGGCTATGCGCTTGAAACGGCGGTATTGTTGTTGAACAACGTCCACACTAAAGCAGTGGACAAAACACCATACGAGTTATGGAATGGCAAAGCTCCTAAGTATTCGTACTTGAGGATTTGGGGATGTCCTGCTTACGTGAAGCGGACAGTGGGAGATAAGTTGGATAGTCGATCCAGCTTATGTTATTTTGTAGGGTATCCGAAGAATTCAATCGGATATTATTTCTATTATCCTGCTGAAACAAAGGTGTTTGTTTCTAGGAATGCCACCTTCTTGGAGAAGGAGTTCTTATTGGATAAGAAAGGCGAGATGATGGAACTCGAAGAAGTTCGAGAAGAACCCGAAATACAAAATAACGATCCTACACCTCAGGAACCATTGCTGGACACGCCTGCACCTAGAAGATCCGAAAGGACTTCTAGACCTCCAGTTCGATATGGTCTTCTTCTTGAAGGGGATCAAGATGAACCCGACATTGGATGTGATCCAAGAAACTTCAAGGAAGCAATTTCTGATGCGGATTCGAATTTATGGCTTGAAGCTATGCAGTCAGAATTGGATTCGATGCATACAAACCAAGTTTGGTCTTTAGTTGATCCTCCCGATGGAATTGTTCCGATAGGGTGTAAATGGATCTACAAAAGAAAGCTTGGGCCTGATGGTAAGGTATTGACCTACAAGGCGCGATTGGTGGCTAAAGGTTATACTCAAAGGCAAGGAGTTGACTATGATGAAACCTTTTCACCAGTTGCAATGTTCAAGTCCATAAGAATCCTGATTGCCATTGCTGCATGGTATGACTATGAGATATGGCAAATGGATGTGAAGACTGCTTTTCTTAATGGAGACATTAAGGAAGAAATCTATATGAAGCAGCCTGAGGGGTTCACATCCATGGGAAGCGAGCATAAGGTATGCAAGCTTCAGAGATCAATTTATGGTCTAAAACAAGCATCAAGAAGTTGGAACCAGAAATTTGATGAAACAATAAAAGATTTTGGTTTCATCAAGAACCCGGAGGAACCGTGCGTGTACAAGAAAGTAGTTAAGGATGCTGTGACATTCTTAGTACTTTATGTTGATGACATCCTACTCATTGGGAATGATGTAGGGATGTTGCAGTCAACAAAGATATGGTTATCAGGTAGATTCTCGATGAAGGATTTGGGTGAGGCATCCTACATTCTTGGGATACAGATCTATAGAGATAGATCTAAGAGAATGATAGGACTCACACAATCAACATACATCGACACCATATTGAAACGGTTTTCAATGGATGGGTCCAAGAGAGGACATCTACCCATGTGTCATGGAGTTTCTCTATCCAAGTCTATGTGTCCCAAGACTGATGCAGAGATAGAGAATATGACACATGTACCATATGCGTCAGCTATAGGTAGTATCATGTATGGGATGATATCTACCAGACCGGATGTAGCATTTGCTCTGAGTGTCACGAGCAGATATCAGTCTAATCCTGGTCAAATGCATTGGAAAGCCGTGAAGGACATTCTTAAGTACTTGCGAAAGACTAAGAATATGTTCATGGTTTATGGAGGACGAGAACTCAAACTGGAAGGCTATACCGACTCTAGCTTCCAAAGTGATGTGGATGACTCGAAGTCTACCTCTGGATTTGTGTTCATGCTCAATGGCGGTGCTGTCTCTTGGAAGAGTTCCAAGCAGGACACCACAGCGGATTCCACCACTGAGGCTGAATACATTGCAGCATCAGCTGCTGCTAAAGAGGCCGTTTGGATGAGGAATTTCTCCAAGAGTTGGGCGTCATTCCTGAATTTGTTGGTCCAGTCCCGGTGTACTGTGACAACACGGGTGCCGTTGCTCAAGCAAAGGAACCAAGGTCTCATCAAAGATCCAAACACGTACTGAGGAAATACCACATCATCCGGGAGATTGTGGAAAGAGGAGACATCACTGTCGAACGAGTGGCCTCTGCAGACAATATCGCTGATCCGCTTACTAAGCCTTTGCCAGGACCATTGTTTGACAAACATCGCGAAGCAATGGGTCTACGTAGTATGACTAGTTGGCTATAGGGCAAGTGGGAGATTGTAAGAGTGGGTGCCCAGTGAGCCAACTGTGTGGCTATGGCTTTGATGACTCTTTGTATAAACAATCTTTTGTTTAATATTATTTACACTCTTATGGCAATGACTTTATATTACTTCATATTGTTATATTGTGATATACTATTGTTGTTTTGATAAAGACCTTGAATATACTATAGTGTATGTAAGATGTGGTAGAACAGTGAGATGTCTATCATGAAATACATCTTATAGTCACTGTATGTTCTAAAACCGTTCCTAGTCGATTGAGCCGTCCGATAATAAGGATAAGGATCGCTCGAGTTTGAGACTAGCATTTGCGATGCGGAGTACCACGTTTCATTGGTAGGGAACATGGAGATGTTCGAAGCATGCAAATGGATATTCATAGGATGAATAATCGAACTACCCTATCCGGACTTTCCAAGTGGTTATCACTTATCGAGTGGATAAAGTCCGCGGTTTTGGTTGTACACCATTAGTCCTTACGACTTGAAACATCATGGAGACTCTATATGCTAGTGCTGTGCTTTGACTCGTTTACCGACTCTATGGGGGTCATCAGGTGTCGAGATTGGGTACAGTTACGACACATATAGGAGTCAATGCATTGTTGTCAAGGATTCACCACATACTTGCGAGTGTGGATATCCTATGCGATCTGAGGAGATATTAGTGTGACAAATCTCTGGCCAGAGTACTTGATGTGATTTAAGAAATGGTTTCTTAGTAGCACATGCGATGTCACTAATTTGATCTTCAAGATGTATTGCATAGTTATCGAATCTTGAGCGACTCTCGATATACCAATGGTTGTTGATTCGATCGGGATATATGGATGAAGGGACCGTACTGTACGCTAACCAAAATCTACTGGTTCTTGTAGGCACTATCAGTGATACCTAGGGAATCATGGGGCGATGTTGCTAGGCGCTTTACCATGATTCGTTGGGCAAGTCGGAAAGTGTTGTTCCGAGTCACAAGGAGTTGTGAGCCCACGGCTAGCTGTATCCCTGAACCATTGAGGGTCACACAGTGTAATGGAGTTTTAATCCCCGTTGAGATAGTTAAATTTAAAGAGTTAAATTTAATGAACTAAGGAGTTGGACTTCTTAAATAAGAGTAAGGGAGTAGGATTTCCTAAAATGACATAGGGATGGACATTTTTGGAAACCACTGAATTCGGATTCAGGAAAATTTATCTTGACTTTAAAATGTGCAGAAATGGTTTCTGTGCACATTGGTAAAATCGTTTATCAATCGGAGTCACGATGAATTTTATATTAATTTCTGAACATGCGGGCTTTGCTTGTCAGGCCCCAGCTTATGATTAATGGGCCCTAAGGTGTTAGTGGCCTGCATTATAAATAAGTTATTTCAGTAAGAAAATTACACACAACAGGTCATAATTTTTGAGACAGAGCAAATTTTCGAAACCCCTCCTCTCTCAAAGCATTCGGCCGACCCCTCCCCCTCTGCCCGAGATTTTCCGGTCTGTGATTTTGAATTGCAGTCTGGAATAGCGAATCAGATTCGTTTATTCTCTTCGCAGAAAACTTCTGATAGATTTTCTAGTGCAATCTATCAGAGGGATTAAACCTCTGTTCGTGGACCTGATTGAAGGAGTTCATCGGTTCCAGGGAGAGACAACAAGAGCAGATCAAATCTGTTGGTGTCCATTAATCTCGTTGCGAGATTGGAGGTAAAATTTAATAACTGTTATTTAAATTTTACACACACAATAATTTAATCGTTGAACGGTTGATACCCACACCATGGAATTGTTCCATGATAAAAATTTTAAACTTCCGCTGCACCGGGTAACAATCGTGATTGATCTGAGAGCCGCGTTTTACAACATTCCATACCAATGAAACGTGGTACTCGGCATCACAAATGTTAGTCTCAATCTCGAGTGATCCTTATCCTTATTTGCGGACGGCTCAATTGACTAGAAACAGTTTAGAATATACAGTGACTATAAGATGTGTTTCATGATAGCCATCCCCATGTGCTACCAAATCTTACATACACTATAGTATATTCAAGGTCTTTATCAAAACAACAATAGTATATCATAATATAACAATATGAAGAAAGATAAAGTCAATGCCATTATAAAAGTGTAAATTATATTAAACAAAAGATTGTTTTACATAGAGTCATAAAAGCCCTTAGCCACAAGTTGGCTAACCGGGCACCCACTCTTTCAATCTCCCACTTGCCCTAAAGCCAACTAGTCATACTACGTAATCCCATTGCTTTGCGATGTTTGTCAAACAATGGTCCTGGCAAGGGCTTAGTAAGCGGATCAGCGATATTGTCTGTAGAGGCCACTCTCTCGACACTGATGTCTCCTCTTTCCACGATCTTCTGGATGATGTGGTATTTCCTCAGTACGTGTTTGGACTTCTGATGAGACCTTGGTTCCTTTGCCTGAGCAACGGCACCCATGTTTTCACAGTACACCGGGACTGGACCAACAGCTTCAGGAATTACACCCAACTCTTGGATGAATTTCCTTATCCAAACCGCCTCTTTAGCAGCAGCTGATGCTGCAATGTATTCTGCCTCAGTGGTGGAATCCGCTGTGGTGTCCTGCTTGGAACTCTTCCAAGAGACAGCACCGCCATTGAGCACGAATACAAATCCAGAGGTTGATTTCGAGTCATTCACGTCACATTGGAAGCTAGAGTCGGTATAGCCTTCCAACTTCAATTCTCTCCCTCCATAAACCATGAACAAATTCTTAGTCCTTCGCAAGTACTTAAGAATATCCTTCACGGCTTTCCAATGCATTTGACCGGGATTGGCTTGGTATCTGCTCGTGACGCTCAAAGCATAGGCCACATCCGGTCTGGTAGATATCATCCCATACATGATACTACCTATGGCTGACGCATATGGCACGTGTGTCATCTTCTCTATCTCTTCGTCAGTCTTGGGACACATAGACTTGGATAGAGAAACTCCATGACACATAGGTAGATGTCCTCTCTTGGACTCATCCATAGAAAACCTTTTCAATATGGTGTCGATGTAGGTTGATTGAGTGAGTCCTATCATTCTTTTAGATCTATCTCTATAGATCTGAATTCCTAGAATATAGGATGCCTCACCTAAATCCTTCATCGAGAATCTACCTGATAACCATATCTTTGTTGACTGCAACATCCCTACATCATTCCCCATGAGTAGGATGTCATCAACATAAAGTACTAAGAATGTCACAGCATCCTTAACTACTTTTTTGTACACGCATGGTTCCTCCGGGTTCTTGATAAAACCAAAATCCTTTATCGTTTCATCAAATTTCTGGTTCCAACTTCTTTATACTTGTTTGAGACCATAGATTGATCTCTGAAGCTTGCATACCTTATGCTCGCTTCCCATGGATGTGTATCCCTCAGGCTGCATCATATAGATCTCTTCCTTAATGTTTCCATTAAGAAATGCAGTCTTTACATCCATTTGCCATATCTCATAGTCATACCATTCTGCTATGGCAATAAGGATTCTTATGGACTTGAACATTGCGACTGGTGAAAAAGTTTCATCATAATTAACTCCTTGTCTTTGAGTATAACCTTTTGCCACCAATCATGCCTTGTAGGTCAATACCTTTCCATCAGGACCAAGCTTTCTCTTGTAGATCCATTTGCACCCAATTGGAACAATTCCATCGGGAGGATCTACTAAAGACCAAACTTGGTTAGAATGCATCGAGTCTATTTCCGATTGCATAGATTCAAGCCATAAATTCGAATCCGCATCAGAAATTGCTTCCTTGAAGTTTCTTGGATCACATCCAATGTCGGGTTCACTTTGATCCCCTTCAAGAAGAAGACCATATCTAATAGGAGGCCTAGAAGTCCTCTCGGATCTCCTAGTAATAGGCGTGTCTTGTGATGATTCTTGAGGTGTAGGATCACTATTTTGTATCTCGGGTTCTTCTCGAATTTCTTCGAGTTCCATCATCTTGCCTTTCTTATCCAATAAGAACTCCTTCTCCAAGAAGGTGGCATTCCTTGAAACAAACACTTTTGTTTCAGCAGGATGATAGAAATAATATCCGATTGAATTCTTCGGATACCCTACAAAATAACATAAAGTGGATCGACTATCCAACTTATTTCCCACTGTCTGCTTCACGTAAGCAGGACATCCCCAAATCTTCAAGTACGAATACTTAGGAGCTTTGCCATTCCATAACTCGTATGGTGTTTTATTTACTGCTTTAGTGTGGACGTTGTTTAATAACAATACCGCCATTTCAAGCGCGTAGCCCCAAAACGAAGGTGGGAGCTCAGTGAAGCTCATCATGGATCGAACCATGTCCAACAAAGTTCGATTGCGACGCTCCGAAACACCATTAAGCTGAGGTGTCATAGGAGGAATCCACTGAGAGAGAATCCCATTCTCTTTTAGATAGTCCAAAAACTCGGTAATTAAGTATTCTCCACCTCGATCCGATCGAAGTGTTTTAATACTTTTACCTAGTTTGTTTTCTACTTCAGCCTTGAATTCTTTGAACTTTTCAAATGCTTCAGACTTATATTTCATTAAATATAAATACCCATACGTAGAATGATCATCAGTAAAGGTAATGAAGTAGGTGTTGCCACATTTAGTACCAATCCTAAATGGACCGCAAACATCTGTATGGATCAAATCCAACAGATTTTGACTACGCTCAGACATATCAAACATGCCCTCTTCCACTAGCTTGTTCATCCTCCTTGAGGAAATATGACCTAGCCTAGAATGCCAAAGGTTTGCCGGGTTTTGACTATCGTCCTTCCTTTTAATTGTTGTTACCAGTTTATCAACATAATTAATTGGAACGTCTTTTAATTTTAAGCTATATAGATCGTTTTCAAGTTGTCCATTTCAAATCAAACATTCATTCTTGTAAATATTGCAAATCCCATTCACAAAATTGCAAGAAAAACCATCTCTATCAAGCATAAAAATAGATATAATGTTTTTGACCAAATCCGGAACATATAAAAAATCTCTAAAAAATAACTTAAAATTGTTCTTTAAAACTAAATAAATGTCTCATATAGCTTTGGCTTCGACTCTAGAACCATTCCCGAGCCTTAGCTGGGTCTCACCCATCCTTAGCTTACGACTTCTTGTCATCACCTGCAAATCATTGCAAATGTGAGATCCACAACCGATATCCAATACCCAAGAAGAAGTATTAAGCGAAACATTTATTTCAATGTAAAACATACCCTTTGCAGTTCGCAACTGTTCGAGGTATTCCTTGCAGTTACGTTTCCAATGACCGGGTTTCTTGCAGTAATGGCAAACGTTTTCATCTTTTATCCCAATTGAAGCCTTGGCCTTTTCCTTCTTATTTGGTACAATATTCTTGGGTGGGGCAGAACGTTTCTTACCCTTTCCACTTGGTCCTTTCTTAGAGTTAGAAGAGGAGCCAACCAAGAGTACCGGTTTATCCTTCTTTAGTGTGGCTTCATATGTGACAAGCATATTGACCATCTCTTCAAGGGTGGCCTCTATCTTGTTCATATTGAAGTTCATCAAAAAACCGTCAAACGATGAAGGAAGTGATAGAAGCAACAATTCCGCGCTAAGTTCATGCTCCAAAGTCAAGTCAAGTGTTACCAACTTTTCAATGAGCCCAATCATGCGCACCCCATGCTCACGGACCGAAGTCCCATCTCGCATGCGGCTCATCATGAGCTCTCTGACGGTGGCATACCTCTCCGATCTTGACTGAGCTCCAAAGAGTTCCTTGAGGTTCTTGTGAATGTCAGCAGCATTCACGGTATCCTCGAATCTCCTTTGAAGCTCATCAGACATCGAAGCCTGCATATAGCATTTGGCCTTGATATCATGGTCCCACCATAAATCAAGTTTGGCCAACTCTTCCGGACTTGTATTAGCCGGGGCTTCCTTCGGAGGCGGCTTTTCTAACACGTAGAAAGCTTTTTCCGAAGTAAGAATAATTTTCAACTTACGGAACCATTCCGTATAGTTTGCGCCAGTCAATTTGTTTTGTTCGAGAATTGAAAACAGTGGATTGCGAGAAGTCATTGTAATAGTATACTGAAAAGGAAACAGACAATAATCAATGATTGTTTAATTAATTTACCAAGACATAAAATATGGCGAATTTTAATTTTATGAATTACACTCCCACTATTTTAACGATTTCACTACCCTCTAGTGAAAACGGGAAACTGTTTTCCTTAGTTAGAACATGGAGTCCAATTGACAAATCATGATCCCGAATAATATCAGCCAACCATAATTTTCAAAAGATAGAGCCCAATTACTTCCAAAGTAACCCCCATGTTTTTACCTCATGTCCAATAAGGGCCCAATAATATGACGCCGTTTATTGTGACATGTCAAGATAACAATCAATATTAAGTTGTTATGGACGGTCGCCATGTGGATCCCCAATAATATGAGCCAATCCCATGGGAGTTCCACCCAACTTACAACATGTGTCGATCCAATGTACAGCTTTCCGACGAACGGGCCCCCCCAATAATATGAGTCGGACCGTATTCGCGGGTAGCATCTCATACATTGATCGTTGATGGAAGGTAGGAATATTTAAACAATATTTAAATTCCCTTTTTATTAATCTTGATATCAATTTTAAATCATATTTAAAATGAGAGATTTTTAATTTTTAAAAATTTGTCTCATCATGCAATTTATGTATGCTTGCGGGATTCATACAATTTTGTCTAAACATGCATACATCAATAATATCATATATTATTTAAGGATGATCGATCTCATTAACTAATCGACCCGTGGTTTCCAATCATGAGTCTAAGTCCAATCCTAGGTGATATGTAAGTATGCAATGCAATCATATTACATTGTGCTTCCAATTTACATTTTTTCGGTCTTCATTGTCTGCTGGACCCACCATTTCTTCAAATCTTTGTCTCCCACTAAGTCTAATAAATTTACAATAAATTTCGATGACAAATATGGGATACATTTTTAGGGGTGGGAACGGGCCATAAACCAGACCCACTTTTATTACATATGACAATCATATTGAGCTATAAACCAAACCCATTAATAAACACCAACAACAATAAGACAAATGTAAATCACCTAACATACACCTAAAACATTGGTCATGGCAATCGATCATCCTTTATCCATTAATTAATTCAATAATT
This sequence comes from Henckelia pumila, assembly GCF_033568475.1. Classification (NCBI taxonomy): domain Eukaryota; kingdom Viridiplantae; phylum Streptophyta; class Magnoliopsida; order Lamiales; family Gesneriaceae; genus Henckelia; species Henckelia pumila. The sequence continues at coordinate 128,093,832 of NC_133122.1, read as the reverse complement.
AAATAATTGGATAAACATGCAAAGGCATCATAATTTAAAAGATAAAATCATATTTTATCTTATCCATCCATAAGATCATATCTTATCATCAATTGTACCAAAATAATTAATTTTATAAAATTTAATTTAACGGATAAAATTTATAAATTTTCCAAAAATTCAAATTTATCCAAAAATCAATTTTAAAATTTTCGGACTCGAACAATTCGATCCGATGCCTCGTGAACCAATCAAAAACAATTTTCGATCGAATCAAAAATTAGAATTTCAAAAATTAAAATTTTAATTAAAAATTAAAAAATAATTTTTCTGGGCTGCCCGGGAGCGATGGACTCGCTGCCCGATTTGCCCATTAAAATTTCAATTTTAAATTTTCTTTTTGTTTCAAAAACCGAGGCTTAAAAATTTTGTACAATCGATTAATTTAATCATTTGATCTGAGCAACCTGTCTCTGATACCACTGTTGGAAAACTGTGTTCAGATCAATTGGAATTGATACCCGGTGCAGCGGAAGTTTAAAAATTTATTTTATTAATATGGAACGATTCCATATCTGGGTATCAAAACTTTACGATTAAATTTGTGTAAGTAAAACAAATAATCACTATTAAATATTTTACCTTAAAATCTCGAAGCGAGATTATGGACACCAACAGAATTTAATTTTCTCTTGTTGTATATCCCAGGAACTAATGAATGAACGTTTCTTCAATCAGGCCCACGAATAGAAAAAAAAACCCTCTGATTGACTGCACTAGAAATCAATCAGAAGTTTGCGTAGAGAATAAACAGATATGATCTGTTAATTCAGATTGTAATTTTTCACAAAAATCACAACCCGAATTTTCTCCAAAAGCGACAGAGGATTTCGAAAATCCCCTTGAATAATATAGGCTGAAATTCGAAAATTGCAAGACTGAAAATCTTATGGAATTTTCGAACACTGCAGTATATTTATAGATAATTTTTAGTTATAATTGTATCAGGACTCTAACTCCTTAAAGCCCACAATCCATAACTTAAGCCCAACAAGACAAGCCTGTTGTTATAGAAATTAATATAAAATTTATCGTGACTCCGATTGATAAACTGATTTCACCAATGTGCACAGAAACCATTTCTGCATCTTTTAGATTCAATATAATTTTTCTGAATCCGAATTCAGTGATTTCCAAAAATGCCCATCCCTATGTCATTTTAGGAAATCTCACTCCCTTTAGTTAAGAAGTCTAACTTCTCTTTCATTAAATTTAACTCTTTAAATTTAACTATCTCTACGGGGTTTTAGTAATCCATTACTTGTGTAACCCTCAATGGTTCAGGAATACAGCTAGCCATGGGCTCACAACTCCTTGTGACTCGGAACAACAATTTCCGACTTACCCATCGAATCATGGTAAGAGCGCCTAGCAACATCGCCCCATGATTCCCTAGGTATTAATGATAGTGCCTGCAAGAACCAGTAGATTTTGGTTAGCGTACAGTACGGTCCCTTCATCCATATATCCCGATCGAATCAACAACCATTGGTATATCGAGAGTTGTTCGAGATTCGATAACTATGCATAACATCTTGGAGATCTATTAGTGACATCGCATGTGTTACTAGGAAAACCCATTAACCTAAAACACATCATGTACTCTGGCCAGAGATTCGTCACACTAATATCTCCTCAGATTGCATAGGATATCCACACTCGCAAGTATGTGGTGAATCCTTGACAACAAAGCATCGACTTCTATATGTGTCGTAACTGTACCCAATCCCGACACCTGATGACCCCAATAGAGTCGGTAAACGAGTCAAAGTACAGTACTAGCATATAGAGTCTCAATGATGTTTTAAGTAATAAGGACTAATGGTGTACAACCAAAACCGCAGACTTTATCCACTCGATAAGTGATAACCACTTGGAAAGTCCGAATAGGGTAGTTCGATCATTCATCATATGAATATCCATTTGCATGCTTTGAACATCTCTATGTTCCATACCAATGAAACGTGGTACTCGGCATCACAAATGCTAGTCTCAATCTCGAGCGATCCTTATCCTTATTTGCGGACGGCTCAATTGACTAGGAACAGTTTAGAATATACAGTGACTATAAGATGTGTTTCATGATAGCCATCCCCATGTGCTACCACATCTTACATACACTATAGTATATTCAAGGTCTTTATCAAAACAACAATAGTATATCATAATATAACAATATGAAGAAAGATAAAGTCAATGCCATTATAAAAGTGTAAATTATATTAAACAAAAGATTGTTTTACATAGAGTCATAAAAGCCCTCTGGCATCCGGTACTCGATCCAAAGTTAGGACCCATGTGAGTAGAAATCTTGAAATCTAGGACACGATCCATCGCTCCTGTCCGCACTTGCTAGAATCCCATAAGCCAAATCTTCAGAAATCCTGCCGATGATGATAGTCTTCGGGCAACCTAATCGCCGCATCATCACCTCTTCCAAGGTCTCATCAATCCTATAAGGATAATCCAAAGTCTTAATACTATATCCCAAGTCTCTTGCATGCATGCTCTGATACCAATAAGTGTAGCGACCCTACCCGGATCCACTACCTAATCAGAGTTAAGAGCATAAATAAGCATGTATTAAATAAATCGCTGTGGAAGACTAAAATAAAAGCAGACCGGCAGAATACAACCGGTTAAACAAATTCGATTATACAACCTAATCGAATAAATAATCCTAAAGGGCAAAAACCTATAGCAAATCCTGTTGTCTTCACTGGTCACTGGCTACTCCAAACTCCTGGTACTCAGTCCTGCACCTATACCTGCCCCGTCGAATGGGGTGTCCAGATACACAGAAAAGACTGGACGTGAGCTCTAAGCTCAATACGAAAGCACGGGTAAAACATATAAATATGATGCATGCAAATGACAGGGTATCTGATGATGTCAATTTTTCCTCCGGGTTCGGTCTGGTAGAGCGGATCTCCAAATCTGCAATAAACCGGGTCGGGTCAGGCACGACGGAGTTCTGCACAGACATAAGCTAAATTAGGGGGCGCCGAAGGTGTTTTGGCGTGACCCCTCCGATGCCTAAGTTAGTGCTCGAAAGTGAAAGAGCTTGACAAAAAGTAAGAACAAGAGAATATGTGTGCGTGAGTGTGTGAACAAAAAGTGAATAGAAGAGATGAATGAATAAATCATGAACCATACCTATATTTATAGGGTCTTGGAGGGGTAGATTACCTTGTCAAGGTAGAACAGGTGTTAGAGTAGGACTCTACTCGGGTAGGAGCCTTGACCAAGTAGGACTCTAACATCAACTTAAAGATAATATCAAATCTTGGATTCATTGAATATTGTCCTTATCGGTTGCAGATCTTTCTGTGTCCAAGAGTACTGGAAGGTTACAGATATGGGGCCCTTCCTGAGCCCGGGTAGGGCTCAACCATATAAGTTAGGGCTCAAGCCCATGAATTTATGATTATGATCCTATTCCCTAACAGGGCCACTTCAGACTGGGCTTCTCAAAAAAACAAGACTAGATGGGCCTCAATGTATATTTCCAGAAATATGGATTATTGGGCTTGGGTCGGATTAAACTCGTATATTTTTTAGGGGCATCAATAGTACCTCCCCCTACTGGTCTAAAATAAGTATGAAGTTTAGACCATATAGTCGTCTAACTTAAACCCCGAACCCCATGCACTATGCTTGTACTGTAATATATCACAATAGCTTTCCGTACCCGATTCGGATATCGATCCTTGTCATGTGTTTTCTCTGGACGGTCCGGATCTCGATCCTCGTCATGTGCTTTCTCTGAACGGAGAGGATCTTGCAACTATATGATTCCCGAGAGACTCCTTGAGTGATATGGCCCGCCCCGCACCACTGATCAAGGTTATCATCGGTCGGTCAAGATCAATTCAATCCTCCTATAAATAGGACGGTAAAAAACTTCATTTTTCACTTTTACAGCATGGGCGTTACTCTGTCAAAATTCCGAGAGCTCTCCCGACCCGAGCTACTATTCCCGTGTCCTTTTCGATCGGTCTGTTATCATACTTCTTCTTTATAATTCCTGACCAACCATCTTTTTCCATAAGTTTCTCTATTAAATATTAAGTTAAGATGTCCTCCCCTGATGAGTCCAATGTTAGGGAATTAGCTCCTTTTGTAGATGCTCCGTCCTCTCCTACTCCCGAATCCCCTGAGCCTTCTGATCAGGAAGGATCAGATGCCAACCCGAGCCCTTCTGAGACTCGGGAGGCTAAAATGAGGAGACTTCACAGGCTTAGGAATGACGAAGCCCAGTTAAGAGAAGATGGGAAGCATTGGTTCAAAGTGCTTGCTTCCCATCTTAGTCCGGACATGGGTCCAACTATTAAAGAGAGGTCGGGCATGCCCGAAGCCTATACATTGATAATCCCGGGATGTCATGACCGGGCTCATAAACCCCCCAAGGGTTTCCTAAGTTTCAGCTTAGACCAAGTAAATATGGGTCTTAGATTTCCAATCCCGCACATCATTTTGGCCTTGTGTCAATTTTTTTGTATTTGCCCGAGCCAGTTGACCCCTAACTCTTTTAGCTCTATCCTATCCTTAGGAGTCTTGTTTTTTTTTTCGGGTTCCTTTAGATGTGGGGAATTTCACCAATTTCCTTCAGATTAAGAAAACAGCCCCGGGTCGATTTTATATTTCTATCCGGCCCGAGTACAAATTTTTGAAGGGAAAACCAAGCTCTCACAAGGGATGGAACAATATATTTTTCTTTGTCCATCCTGAGCCCGAGCAGCCTTGGAAGTGTCGATCTAACTGGGCAATGAATTTTACTTTCCCTGACTTTCCTGTTCCACCCAGCCATAATTTCACCAACTTTCTTGCTACCTTATCTGAAAAAACCTTCGATATTGAGAGCCTAATCAAGGAAGACCTGCTTTGCAAATATGACTTTTGTAAGAAAGGGATAGAGGTTCAGGGTGATTTAGGTAGGGATACTTAACTTTTTTAATCATTTTCTTCTCTATTCTCCTGTACCCTAGCATTAACCTTTTCTTTTCCTTAATATACAGACGAAAGAATAATCGAAGCTGAAATGACGGCTGACTTCCGAGCTGCATCCAAGAGGTTGAAACGAAAGAAACCCGAGGCCTCCGCGGAATCTGCTACTGAATCCGAACCGCATATTCCCGAGCCACAATCCAAGAAAACTTCCAAGCAAGTTTGGAGAGATGATGCCCCTAGCAAGCAAGAGCCCATTCCCCAAGCCAAACCCGCCATTCACGGAAAAGGGTAGGAGAAAGTGTTCGTTGATCTAGGGTCCCTTCCCGAGTACATGGAGCGGGGTGATCCGAACCATCCCTACAGTCCAAGAGTCTCTTTCTTTGCCCGACCAGACCAGACCAGAAGCTTGAACATTTTGCAGCATATGGTCTCTACTGAAGATCTAGAGATAGTCCGGGTGGTCCCGGACAAGGAGGTTGAGGAATCCTTGGCCCTTTCTTTTATGCAGGTAATTTCTTTTCATTTTCCCTTAAAATTTTTATTCTTTTATCCTTGAATAACACTTTGAAATTTCATTTGTAGACCATGGTCTGGGCGGGAGAGGTCACTGCTTGATCTTACAAGGCCCGAGCTGACCATTCTTTAAACCAAGATGCTCTGGTGAAGCGGATATCCATACTAACCAAGTAGATCCGCGACCTTAAAGACGCTCATGGTCAGGAAGTTCATGACATGAGGTCGGACATCGAGACTGCTTAGGACGGATGTGATGGGGCCAAGGAGCGTATCAAAGAGTTGGAAGATGCTCTCCTGGCTAAGGATCAGGAGTTCGAAGCTGGATGGGACAAGAAGAAGGATGATTTCCTCACTTCCTTTGATTTCACCGACCTGTGTGCTGAGAAGAATGTGGCCTTTTTTGAAGACGGCTTCAAGGGGTGCTTGGCTCAGATCAGGGCTGAAGGGTATTCTGAAGCCGAACACCCTTTCTCCTCCATCGACCGTGCCAAGGCTTTGGATGACTTGCCTGACGATGAGGAGAAGTCTGAGCAAGAAAGGCCCGATCAGGAAGTGAAGAAACCCAAGCAGGAAGTGAAGAAGCCCGAGCAAGAAGAAAATGTTGCTTCTTAGTCTTTCTCCTTTTATTGTAAAAACACAATGCCCTGAACAAGTTTTCTTTTAAGACCCTGTGCGGTCATCCTTTTGATTTTTAATCTGTTCCGTATTATTATATTTTATTATAAATGGATGTCCCGTGTTGATTCCCGAACCAATTAATGTGAGTTTTAATTTGATCACAAAATATGTGGTGAGTGCCGAATTGATCGGGCTTTAATTTTGACCACATATGGCGTGGTGAGTGCCGAGCTGGTCGGGCTTTAATTTAACCACGAATGGCGTGGTGAGTGCCGAGCTGGTCGGGCTTTAATTTTGACCACGTATGGCGTGGTGAGTGCCGAGCTGGTCGGGCTTTAATTTGACCACGAATGGCGTGGTGAGTGCCGAGCTGGTCTGGCTTTAATTTTACCACGAATGGCGTGGTGATTGCCGATCTGGTCGGGCTTTAATTTTACCACGAATGGCGTGGTGATTGCCGATCTGGTCGGGCTTTAATTTGACCATGAATGGCGTGGTGAGTGCCGAGCTGGTCGGGCTTTAATTTGTGATGTTTGACAAAAAATATGTCATTTTTTCATTAATAATTTTCAAATAATAAAAACATGCCTCCAAAAAAGAAATAACAAAAGACCTTAGCTATTACTACTATCAAACCAAAAAAACCAAAAAATAATGAAATAACTCACAACCCTTTACTCCTATGAGGCCGGATGATGCAACAGGTCTGGCCGGGCCCCTAAGAGTAATATTTATTCAAGTGTTGATCGTTCCATGGCCGTTTTCTTTGCTTTCCTTGTGCATCTTCCAGATATTAGGCAGCTACTCCTGCCTTCCCCACCACCTTGAAAGGTCCTTCATACTTTGCATCCAGCTTGCCTCTTTCTCCATGGTGCTGGATTTTCCTCATAACCAGGTCTCCCTCTTGAAAAGTTCGGGGAAAAACCTTTTTTTTATAGGCTCGGGTCATTCTCTTGCGATAAGTTGTTAGCCTGACCAATGCTCTAGCTCGACTTTCTTCCACTAGATCCAAGTCCATTGCTCTTAGCTCATTGTTGTTAGGGCCGTAGGCTATTATCCGAGCACTTTATTGTCCAATCTCGGCAGGAAGGACTGCCTCAGTCCCGTACACCATATTGTAGGATGTCTCATCCGTTCTTGACCTTGTTGTGGTTCGGTAAGACCATAATACGGATGGAAGTTCATCCATCCATTTTCCCCTTGCTGAATCTAACCTGGTCTTAAGTGTTTGCACAATAGTTCTGTTAGTAACCTCCACTTGTCCATTCCCTTGAGGATAGGCAATAGATGTAAAAATTTGTTCAATTTTCATCTGTTTACACCAAGCTTGGACCTTAGAGCCACAAAACTATCTTCCATTATCTGATATGAGCCTGCGCGGTATCCCGAACTGGCAGACAATATTTTTCCATAAGAAATTCAAGACTTCTTTTTCTGTGATTTTGGCCAGGGGCTCAGCCTCAACGCACTTTGAAAAATAATCAACTGCTACCAACAAGAATTTTCTCTGACCCGTACTGATTGGGAATGGCCCAACAATGTCCATCCCCCATTGATCGAAAGGACAGGCGGCCACTACTGCCCTTATAAATTCCGCGGGCCTCCACTGTTAATTAGCATGCCTCTGGAAATTGTATCATGAGTTAACCAGGGCGGATGCATCTTTCTTCATAGTGGGCCAGAAGAAGCCGGCCAAGAGGGCCTTCTGAGCTAAGGCTATACTACCCAAATGATTTCCACAACAACCTTCATGTATCACTCGTAGGACATAAGTAGCCTCGTCCGGGCCCAGACACTTGGTTGGGAGAATGAACTCTTGAAAAGTATTTTATCAACCATCACAAAACGTAAGGCTCTTCTTTTAATTTCCCGAGCCTTCTTGCTGTCGTTCGGGAGCTCATTCTTGGTCAAGTATTTGTGTATGTCATATCTCCAATCTCCTTCCAGTACGTCCGCTATTATGTCATCTAGACTTTCAAGTTGAGATACCATCTCTTTTCCCTTCAGTCCGGGCTCAGATGGTTCTCCAACAGAACTTGCAAGATGGGCCAAGTGATCGGCCTTTGTATTTTCTGTTCTCGGGATCAATTCCATAGTGAGTTCGGTAAAATCTTCCTTGGCTTTGTCCAATGCTTGGGCATATTTTATCATCTTTTCATTCTTGGTTTCAAACTTCCCCTTACTCTATTGTATGACCAACTGTGAGTCTGAATAAAGAGTAGCTCGGGATATACCGAGATTCCGAGCAGCCTTTAGTCCGAGAAAGAGTGCTTCATATTCTGCTTCATTATTAGATGCTCGGAAATCCAACCTTATTGAGATGTTGGTTTTCTCACCCCAAGGTGATACTATCACAATCCCAACCCCACTTCCTGTTTGACAAGATGATCCATCTACAAATATATTCCAATGGTCTTCTTGTTCTAACTGAACAGTCTCTGCCAAAAAATCAGCTAAGGCTTGAGCTTTGATGGCAGTACGGGGCTCAAACTTTATGTCATACTCACTTAACTCTGTAATCCACTTCATCAATCTTCCCGATGCATCTGGGTTGGCCGCAATTTTTCCCAAGGCGCTGTTGGTAAGAACAATGATCGGATGAGACAATAAATAAGGCCTTAGCTTCTTGGCTGTAATGACGAGGGCCAGAGCTAACTTTTCTTGTGTCATGTAGTTAAGCTTTGCTCCTTTTAAGGCATGACTGACAAAGTAGAAATGTAGATTATTCACTCCCTCCTTTCTGACTAGGACCGAGCTAGCAGCTTGGGGTGTAACTGTTGGAAAACTGGCGAGTTCCCAGACCAATTACGATTGATACCCGGTGCAGCGGAAGTTTAAAATTTTTTTCATGGAACGTTTCCATGGTCTGGGTATCAACCGTTCATCGATTGAATTACGTGTGTGTGTAAAATTTAAATAACAATTAAATAAATTTTACCTCAAATCTCGCAACGAGATTAATGGACACCAACAGAACAATTCTGCTCTTGTTGTCTCTCCCTGGAACCGATGAACGCCTTCAATCAGGTCCACGAACAGAGGTTTAATCCCTCTGATAGATTGCACTAGAAAATCTATCAGAAGTTTTCTGCGAAGAGAATAAACGAATCTGATTCGCTATTCCTTACTGCGATTCAAAATCACAGACCGGAATTTCTCGGGCAGAGGGGGAGGGTTCGGCCGATTTGTTGAGAGAGGCTAGGGTTCGATTTTTGCTCTGTCTCAAAAATTATGACCTGTTGTGTGTAATTTCTGTACTGAAATAACTTATTTATAATGCAGGCCACTAACACCTTAGGGCCCATTAGTCATAAGCTGGGGCCCGACAAGCAAAGCCCGCTCGTTCAAAAATTAATATAAAATTCATCGTGACTCCGATTGATGAAACGATTTCACCAATGTGCACAGAAACCATTTCTGCACGTTTTAAAGTCAAAATAAATTTTCCTGAATCCGAATTCAGTGGTTTCCAAAAATGTCCATCCCTATGTCATTTTAGGAAATCCTACTCCCTTACTCTTATTTAAGAAGTCCAACTCCTTAGTTCATTAAATTTAACTCTTTAAATTTAACTATCTCAACGGGGATTAAAACTCCATTACACTGTGTGACCCTCAATGGTTCAGGGATACAGCTAGCTGTGGGCTCACAACTCCTTGTGACTCGGAACAACACTTTCCGACTTGCCCAACGAATCATGGTAAAGCGCCTAGCAACATCGCCCCATGATTCCCTAGGTATCACTGATAGTGCCTACAAGAACCAGTAGATTTTGGTTAACGTACAGTACGGTCCCTTCATCCATATATCCCGATCGAATCAACAACCATTGGTATATCGAGAGTCGCTCAAGATTCGATAACTATGCAATACATCTTGAAGATCAAATTAGTGACATCGCATGTGCTACTAAGAAACCATTTCTTAAATCACATCAAGTACTCTGGCCAGAGATTTGTCACACTAATATCTCCTCAGATCGCATAGGATATCCACACTCGCAAGTATGTGGTGAATCCTTGACAACAATGCATTGACTCCTATATGTGTCGTAACTGTACCCAATCTCGACACCTGATGACCCCCTCAGAGTCGGTAAACGAGTCAAAGCACAGTACTAGCATATAGAGTCTCCATGATGTTTCAAGTCGTAAGGACTAATGGTGTACAACCAAAACCGCGGACTTTATCCACTCGATAAGTGATAACCACTTGGAAAGTCCGGATAGGGTAGTTCGACTATTCATCCTATGAATATCCATTTGCATGCTTCGAACATCTCCATGTTCCCTACCAATGAAACGTGGTACTCCGCATCGCAAATGCTAGTCTCAAACTCGAGCGATCCTTATCCTTATTGACGGACGGCTCAATCGACTAGGAACGGTTTTAGAATATACAGTGACTATAAGATGTATTTCATGATAGACATCTCCATGTTCTACCACATCTTACATACACTATAGTATATTCAAGGTCTTTATCAAAACAACAATAGTATATCACAATATAACAATATGAAGTAATATAAAGTCATTGCCATAAAAGTGTAAATAATATTAAACAAAAGATTGTTTATACAAAGAGTCAACAAAGCCCATAGCCATACAGTTGGCTCACTGGGCACCCACTCTTACAATCTCCCACTTGCCCTATAGCCAACTAGTCATACTACGTAGACCCATTGCTTCGCGATGTTTGTCAAACAATGGTCCTGGCAAAGGCTTAGTAAGTGGATCAGCGATATTGTCTGCAGAGGCCACTCGTTCGACACTGATGTCTCCTCTTTCCACAATCTCCCGGATTATGTGGTATTTCCTCAGTACGTGTTTGGATCTTTGATGAGACCTTGGTTCCTTTGCTTGAGCAACGGCACCCGTGTTGTCGCAGTACACGGGACTGGACCAACAAATTCAGGAATGACGCCCAACTCTTGGACGAAATTCCTCATCCAAACGGCCTCTTTAGCAGCAGCTGATGCTGCAATGTATTCAGCCTCAGTGGTGGAATCCGCTGTGGTGTCCTGCTTGGAACTCTTCCAAGAGACAGCACCACCATTGAGCATGAACACAAATCCAGAGGTTGACTTCGAGTCATCCACATCACTTTGGAAGCTAGAGTCGGTATAGCCTTCCAGTTTGAGTTCTCGTCCTCCATAAACCATGAACATATTCTTAGTCCTTCGCAAGTACTTAAGAATGTCCTTCACGGCTTTCCAATGCATCTGACCAGGATTAGACTGATATCTGCTCGTGACACTCAGAGCAAATGCTACATCCGGTCTGGTAGATATCATCCCATACATGATACTACCTATAGCTGACGCATATGGTACATGTGTCATATTCTTATCTCTTCATCAGTCTTGGGACACATAGACTTGGATAGAGAAACTCCATGACACATGGGTAGATGTCCTCTTTTGGACCCATCCATTGAAAACCGTTTCAATATGGTATCGATGTAGGTTGATTGAGTGAGTCCTATCATTCTCTTAGATCTATCCCTATAGATCTGTATCCCAAGAATGTAGGATGCCTCACCCAAATCCTTCATCGAAAATCTACCTGATAACCATATCTTTGTTGACTGCAACATCCCTACATCATTCCCAATGAGTAGGATGTCATCAACATAAAGTACTAAGAATGTCACCGCATCCTTAACTACTTTCTTGTACACGCAAGGTTCCTCCGGGTTCTTGATGAAACCAAAATCTTTAATTGTTTCATCAAATTTATGGTTCCAACTTCTTGATGCTTGTTTTAGACCATAAATTGATCTCTGAAGCTTGCATACCTTATGCTCGCTTCCCATGGATGTGAACCCCTCAGGCTGCTTCATATAGATTTCTTCCTTAATGTCTCCATTAAGAAAAGCAGTCTTCACATCCATCTGCCATATCTCATAGTCATACCATGCAGCTATGGCAATTAGGATTCTTATGGACTTGAACATTGCGACTGGTGAAAAGGTTTCATCATAGTCAACTCCTTGCCTTTGAGTATAACCTTTCGCCACCAATCGCGCCTTGTAAGTCAATATCTTACCATCAGGCCCAAGCTTTCTTTTGTAGATCCATTTACACCCTATTGGAACAATTCCATCGGGAGGATCCACTAAAGACCAGACTTGGTTAGTATGCATCGAATCCAATTCTGATTGCATAGCTTCAAGCCATAAATTCGAATCCGCATCAGAAATTGCTTCCTTGAAGCTTCTTGGATCACATCCAATGTCGGGTTCATCTTGACCCTCTTCAAGAAGAAGACCATATCGAACTGGAGGTCTAGAAGTCCTCTCGGATCTTCTAGGTGCAGGCGTGTCCAGCAATGGTTCCTGAGGTGTGGGATCGTTATTTTGTATTTCGGGTTCTTCTCGAACTTCTTCGAGTTCCATCATCTCGCCTTTCTTATCCAATAAGAACTCCTTCTCCAAGAAGGTGGCATTCCGTGAAACAAACACCTTTGTTTCAGCAGGATAATAGAAATAATATCCGATTGAATTCTTCGGATACCCCACAAAATAACACAAGCTGGATCGACTATCCAACTTATCTCCCACTGTCCGCTTCACGTAAGCAGGACATCCCCAAATCCTCAAGTATGAATACTTAGGAGCTTTGCCATTCCATAACTCGTATGGTGTTTTGTCCACTGCTTTAGTGTGGACGTTATTCAACAACAATACTGCCGTTTCAAGCGCATAGCCCCAAAACGAAGGTGGAAGCTCAGTGAAGCTCATCATGGATCGAACCATGTCCAACAAAGTTCGATTACGACGCTCCGATACACCATTAAGCTGTGGTGTCATAGGAGGAGTCCACTGAGAGAGAATCCCATTCTCTTTTAGATAGTCCAAAAACTCGGTACTCAAGTATTCTCCACCTCGATCCGATCGAAGTGCTTTAATACTTTTACCTAGCTTGTTTTCTACTTCAGCCTTGAATTCTTTGAACTTTTCAAATGCTTCAGACTTATATTTCATTAAATATAAATACCCATACCTAGAATAATCATCAGTAAAGGTAATGAAGTAGGTGTGGCCATGTTGAGTCCCTACTCTAAATGGACCACAAACATCTGTATGGATCAAATCCAACAGATTTTGACTACGTTCAGGCTTCCCCTTAAAAGGAGATTTAGTCATTTTCCCTTTTAGGCAGGATTCACAAGTAGGTAGAGAGTTAATATCAGACATATCAAACATGCCCTCTCCCACTAGCTTGTTCATCCTCCTTGAGGAAATATGACCTAGTCTAGCGTGCCAAAGGTTTGCCGGGTTTTGACTATCGATTTTCCTTTTGTTTGTTGTCGCCGGTTTGTCAATACAATTTACTGGAACGTCTTTTAGTTTTAAATTGTATAGATCGTTTTCAAGTTGTCCATTTCCAATTAAACATTCATTCTTGTAAATATTGCAAATCCCATTCACAAAATTACAAGAATAACCATCTCTATCAAGCATAGAAATAGAAATAATGTTTTTAATTAAATCTGGCACAAATAAAACATCTCTCAACAATAATTTAAAACCATTCTGCAAAATCAAACAAACATCTCCAATGGCCGTAGCTTCAACTCTGGAACCATTCCCGAGCCTCAGCTGGGTCTCACCCATTCTAAGCCTGCGACTTCTTGTCATCACCTGCAAATCATTGCAAATGTGAGATCCACATCCGGTATCCAATACCCAAGAAGTTGTATTAAGTGACATGTTTATTTCGATATAGAACATACCCTTTGCAGTTCCCAACTGCTCAAGATACTCCTTGCAGTTGCGCTTCCAATGACCCGGCTTCTTGCAGTAATGGCAAACATCCTTGGATTTTCCATCGTTTGAAGCCTTTGTCTTTTGCTTCTTCTCGGGTTCCACTTTCTTGGGTGGGGCAGAACGTTTCTTGCCCTTCATACTTGGCCCCTTCTTAGCAGAAGATGAGGAGCCCACCAAGAAAGCTGGCTTATCCTTCTTAAGTGTGGATTCATATGTAACGAGCATATTGACCATCTCTTCAAGGGTGGCCTCTATCTTGTTCATATTAAAATTTATCGCGAATCCATCAAATGAAGAAGGAAGAGATAGAAGCAGCAAGTCCACATTGAGTTCATGCTCCAACACCAAATCAAGGGTCGCTAACTTCTGTATGAGCCAAATCACTCGTACCCCATGATCACGGACCGAAGTCCCTTCACGCATGCGGCACGTCATCAACTCCTTAACAGTAGAGAACCTTTCAGCCCTCGACTGAGCCCCAAAAAGTTCCTTGAGTTGCGTGTGAATGTCAGCAGCATTCACCGTGTCCTCAAATCGCCTCTGGAGTTCATCAGACATCGAGGCTTGCATATAGCATTTGGTCTTGATGTCATGGTCACACCATGCATCAAGTTTGGCCAATTCCTCCGGACTTATGTCAGCTGGTGCTTCCTTCGGAGGTGCTTTCTCTAACACGTAGAGCATTTTCTCCGAAGTTAAGACAATCTTCAACTTCCGGAACCATTCCGTATAGTTGGCGCCAGTCAGCTTGTTTTGTTCGAGGATCGAGAATAAAGGATTTCGCGAATTCATTGTATGAAATACTGAAAAGAAAAAACAGACATATATCAATGATTGTTTAACAATTTACTAAGACATAAAATAGGCGAATTTAATTTTATGAATCTCACTCCCACTATTTTAACGATTTCACCACCCTCTAGTGAAAACGGGAAACTTTTTCCTTAGTGAGAACATGGAGTCCAATTGACAAACTTATGGTCCCGAATAATATCAGCCAACCATAATTCTCAAAGGTAGAGCCCAATTGCTTCCAAAGCAACCCCCATGTATTTACCTCATGTCCAATAAGGGCCCAATAATATGACGCCGTTTAAAGTGACATGTCAAGATGACCCATCAATTTTAAGTTGTGATGGACGGTCGCCATGTGGATCCCCAATAATATGAGCCGATCCCATGGGAGTTCCACCCAACTTACAACATTTGTCGATCCAATGTACAGCTTTCCGACGGACGGGCCCCCCCAATAATATGAGCCGGACCGTATCCGCGGGTAGCATCACATACATTGACCGTTGATGGAAGGTAGGAACATTTAAACAATATTTAAATTTCCTTTATTTATCTTGATATAAATTTTAAATCATATTTAAAATGAGGGATTTTATTTATAAAATATTTGTCTCATCATATTTAATTTATTGCATGCATTGCCGGATTCACGCAATTTATGTCTAAACATGCATACAATCATAATATCACATATTATATAGGATGATCGATTTCATTTCTAATTGACCCGTGGTTGCCAATCACGGGTCTTAGTCCAATCCTAGGTAATATGCAGTATGCAAATGCAATCCTATTACATATGCTTCCAATTTACATTTCTTCAGTCTTCATTGTCTGCTGGGCCCACCATCTTCAAATCTTGATCTCCCACTAAATCTAATGTATTTACAATAAATAACAATGACAAGTAGGGGATACATTTTTAGGGGGTGGGAACGGGCTATAAACCAAGCCCACTTTTATTACATATGACATTCATATCGGGCCATAAACCAGGCCCATTAATAAAACCAACAACAATAAAAACAAAATGTAAATTCCTAACATACACCTACAAAATTGGTCATGGCAATCGATCATCCTTATCCAATAACATTTAATTCAAAATTAATTTATTGGATAACATGCTGTGGCAATTCAAATTTAAACAAGATAAAATCATATTTTATATATAAAATCACATTTCACATATAAAATCATATTTTATCTCCATATCAAATAAAATCATATTTTATCTATAAAATCCAATTTTACAAATAAAATCATATTTTACTTAATATATCATAAGATCATATCTTATCATCAATTGTACCAAAATAATTGATTTCAAAATTCAATTTACGGATAAAATATTAAAATTTTCCAAAAATTCAAATTTATCCAAAATCAATTTTAAAATTTACGGACTCGAACAATTCGATCCGAAATCTCGTGAACCAATCAAAAACAATTTTTGACCGGACCAAAAATAAAATTTTAACATATTAAAATTAATTTTTAATAAAATATTAATTTTTCCCGCGGGCCACCCGGGACACTCCCGGGTTGGCCCGCGCGGCAGCCCGGCTGCCCCCTTAGGGCAGCAACGCTTGCTGCCGTGGCGGCGCCTGGCGCCGCCGCTGGGCGGCGACGAGCGCCGCCCTTGGGCGGCGCTGTGCGCCGCCCTGGGCGGCGCCGTGCGCTGCCCTGCGCAGCGCCCAGCGCTGCGCTGGGCAGCGCACAGCGCTGCCCTGGGCAGCGCCGTGCGCCGCCCTGGGCGGCGACGGTCGCCGCCCTGGGCGGCGCCGTGCGCCCCCTTTGGGCGGCGCCGTGCGCCGCCCCTGGGGGCAGCGACCATCGCTGCCCCCTCCGGGCAGCGATCCAATCGCTGCCCGGGTTTCGCCCCCAGAAAAACAAATTTTTTTTTTTTTTTTTATTAAAAATATTTATTTTGTTTCATAAACCGAGACTCAAAAATTTTGTACAATTGATTAATTCAATCGATTGATCTGAGCAACCTGGCTCTGATACCACTGTTGGAAAACTGGCGAGTTCCCAGACCAATTACGATTGATACCCGGTGCAGCGGAAGTTTAAAATTTTTTCATGGAACGTTTCCATGGTCTGGGTATCAACCGTTCATCGATTGAATTACGTGTGTGTGTAAAATTTAAATAACAATTAAATAAATTTTACCTCAAATCTCGCAACGAGATTAATGGACACCAACAGAACAATTCTGCTCTTGTTGTCTCTCCCTGGAACCGATGAACGCCTTCAATCAGGTCCACGAACAGAGGTTTAATCCCTCTGATAGATTGCACTAGAAAATCTATCAGAAGTTTTCTGCGAAGAGAATAAACGAATCTGATTCGCTATTCCTTACTGCGATTCAAAATCACAGACCGGAATTTCTCGGGCAGAGGGGGAGGGTTCGGCCGATTTGTTGAGAGAGAGGCTAGGGTTCGATTTTTGCTCTGTCTCAAAAATTATGACCTGTTGTGTGTAATTTCTGTACTGAAATAACTTATTTATAATGCAGGCCACTAACACCTTAGGGCCCATTAGTCATAAGCTGGGGCCCGACAAGCAAAGCCCGCTCGTTCAGAAATTAATATAAAATTCATCGTGACTCCGATTGATGAAAAGATTTCACCAATGTGCACAGAAACCATTTCTGCACGTTTTAAAGTCAAAATAAATTTTCCTGAATCCGAATTCAGTGGTTTCCAAAAATGTCCATCCCTATGTCATTTTAGGAAATCCTACTCCCTTACTCTTATTTAAGAAGTCCAACTCCTTAGTTCATTAAATTTAACTCTTTAAATTTAACTATCTCAACGGGGATTAAAACTCCATTACACTGTGTGACCCTCAATGGTTCAGGGATACAGCTAGCCGTGGGCTCACAACTCCTTGTGACTCGGAACAACACTTTCCGACTTGCCCAACGAATCATGGTAAAGCGCCTAGCAACATCGCCCCATGATTCCCTAGGTATCACTGATAGTGCCTACAAGAACCAGTAGATTTTGGTTAACGTACAGTACGGTCCCTTCATCCATATATCCCGATCGAATCAACAACCATTGGTATATCGAGAGTCGCTCAAGATTCGATAACTATGCAATACATCTTGAAGATCAAATTAGTGACATCGCATGTGCTACTAAGAAACCATTTCTTAAATCACATCAAGTACTCTGGCCAGAGATTTGTCACACTAATATCTCCTCAGATCGCATAGGATATCCACACTCGCAAGTATGTGGTGAATCCTTGACAACAATGCATTGACTCCTATATGTGTCGTAACTGTACCCAATCTCGACACCTGATGACCCCCTCAGAGTCGGTAAACGAGTCAAAGCACAGTACTAGCATATAGAGTCTCCATGATGTTTCAAGTCGTAAGGACTAATGGTGTACAACCAAAACCGCGGACTTTATCCACTCGATAAGTGATAACCACTTGGAAAGTCCGGATAGGGTAGTTCGACTATTCATCCTATGAATATCCATTTGCATGCTTCGAACATCTCCATGTTCCCTACCAATGAAACGTGGTACTCCGCATCGCAAATGCTAGTCTCAAACTCGAGCGATCCTTATCCTTATTGACGGACGGCTCAATCGACTAGGAACGGTTTTAGAATATACAGTGACTATAAGATGTATTTCATGATAGACATCTCCATGTTCTACCACATCTTACATACACTATAGTATATTCAAGGTCTTTATCAAAACAACAATAGTATATCACAATATAACAATATGAAGTAATATAAAGTCATTGCCATAAAAGTGTAAATAATATTAAACAAAAGATTGTTTATACAAAGAGTCAACAAAGCCCATAGCCATACAGTTGGCTCACTGGGCACCCACTCTTACAGTAACAGCTAAGTATACAAAGAGCTCTTCCCCCTGAACTGGTTTATTCAACACTGGTAGTTCTCTCAAATATGCCTTCAACTCCTGAAAAGATTTTTCGCTTTGTTCATCCCACTCAAAGTTTTTAGTTTTTCTGAGTGCTTTGAAGAAAAGAAAGCTTTTGTCCGCCAATCTTGAGATGAACCGCGATAGTGCGGCAATCTTTCCTGACATCCGTTGTACTTCCTGAATGTTCTTGGGTGACTCCATAGAGATAATGGCCTGAATTTTTTCCGAGTTAGCTTCAATTCCTCTCCTGGTGACCATGTACCCCAGAAATTTTCCGGTTTGAACTCCAAATGTACACTTGCTTGGATTTAACTTTAGTCGATAATCACGCAATGTCTGGAATGTCTGAGTCAGGTCGGCAATGAATTGTTTAGCTGTTCGGGTCTTGACCAGAATGTCATCCACGTACACCTCAATATTTTTGCCAATCTGTTGTTTGAACACTTTGTCCATTAATCTTTGATAAGTGGCCCCAGCATTTTTGAGCCCAAAGGGCATAACCACGTAGCAATAAGTCCCTGTCGAAGTGACAAAACTCACTTTATTTTGATCTTCCTTGGCTAAGGAGATTTGATGATATCCCTGATAGGCGTCCAGGAAACATAAAAACTCGTGCCCAGATGTAGAATCCACGAGCTGGTCTATTCGGGGCAAGGGATAACAATCCTTTGGACATGCTTTGTTCAGATCACGAAAATCCACGCACATGCGCCACTTGCCCGAAGACTTGGGTACCAGTACTACATTTGACAACCAGGTTGAGAAATATACTTCTTGAATGTGTCCGGCTTTCAAAAGTTCCTCAAATTTTCCTTGAATCACAACATATTTTTCAGGCCCGAAGTGTCTTTTCTTTTGAATAATGGGGCGATAGTCCCATATAACATTTAGCTTATGCTCCATTACTTCTCTCCATACTCCCAAGAGATCAGATACGGACCATGCGAAGGCGTCTTTGTTCTCCATCAGGCATTGTATTAATTGCTCTTTAAGAGAGGCTTCTAGCGTCCGAGCCACCTTGACCGACCCGGTCGAAGGGCAAATAAAAAATTCTTTGCACTCTTCTTCGGCAGTAAGAGGGGTATCTTCTTTCAACAAATTTACTTGTTCCCAACCTACAGGCCCGGGTCGGTCATCATGATTAATTATGACTGCTTTTTGTTCTATCCGTACCTCTTCTACGTAGCACTTTCGAGAAATCTTCTGATCTCCTTGAACCTCGCCAACTTCATTACCCACAGGAAATTTGATCTTTTGATATAGTGCTGAAGCCACGGCCATGAATGTAGTCATGGCTGGTCTTTCCAAGATAACGTTGTATGCTGATGGTACATCCACGATAATAAAGTTGACAATCCGTGTTTTACTTGTACGGTCCTTGCCCAAAGTGAGCGGAAAATTGATCTATCCAGTAGGTCGGATGGCATGACCCGTGAACCCGAACAATGATGTCACCACTAGTTCTACTTTATATTCTCCCAAATCCATCTGATTTATTGTCTCTTGGAATAGTAAATTGACCGAGCTCCCAGAATCTACAAAAATCCGGGCCACATCGTAATTGGCGACCAGAGCTCGAATAACCAGTGCGTCATTATGAGTAGTATCTGACAAGACTTT
This sequence comes from Henckelia pumila, assembly GCF_033568475.1. Taxonomy (NCBI): domain Eukaryota; kingdom Viridiplantae; phylum Streptophyta; class Magnoliopsida; order Lamiales; family Gesneriaceae; genus Henckelia; species Henckelia pumila. The sequence continues at coordinate 128,073,597 of NC_133122.1, read as the reverse complement.
AAGATCATCCGGGCCAAAGGAAAGGGTCAGACCTGTCCTAACCACCTGATCGGCTATCTCCATGTTGCTCAATTTTCGACTGCTTGTCTTCCTTGCCCTATTTGAATCTCCATCAGTCGGTCCCCCAGATATCATGTTGATGACACCTTTTGTGGGAGGGGGTGGTCCTTGGTTATTCCCAGGTTGATTTTGATTCGGACGCTGGAAATTTCCCTGTGGCGGCCCAGGTCGGGGTCTTGATGCATAATGATCGGGGCCTTCATGAATCCTCTTATTAGAGGGATATCCTCCTTTTTGTCGTGCCAACCTATCCTTCATCCCTGGATCCTGTTGAATTATTCTCTCAATCTCTTGCTCCAGTTGACGACAATCATTAGTATTGTGCCCATACTTATTGTGAAAGTCACAATACTTATCAGATTTCGGCCTACGGGGCCCCTGCTCACTCCATGGAGGTCTCTGTAGAAGTCTCTTTTCTTCACATATTCGCATGGTCTGAGTTTTACCCATCCTTAAAGGGGTGAAGGATGTGAATTTTCCTAGGAGTTCGGGTCGGGGAGATGGCCCCATCTTCCGTGGTGTGTTAGGGATCCTGGTGCTCTTCGGGCTGGGTGGTCTGTCCATCCCACTATTTAACCGAGAAACTTGTATCTCCTCTAAATTCACATATTTTTTGGCCCGAGCAAGCAGTTCATCATATGTAGACGGCGGTTTTTTGATCAGGGATTTAAAAAAATCCCCTGTAGTAAGTCCTTGGGTGAAGGCGCTGATGAGCAGATCAGTAGTAGCAGTAGGTACTTCAAGAGCCAGAGCACTATATCGACGAATATATACTCGCAAATCTTCTTGACCTTGCTGTTTGATAGCGAAAAGGCTGAGAGTAGTGGTGGGATGCTTTTTACTATTAGCAAAATGGTGTAGGAAAGCCTTGCTGAAATCCTTGAACTCCTTGATATCCCCTGGGCGTAATAGGTTGAACCATTGTTGAGCTGGTCCTATCAAAGTATAGAGGAAGACCCAGCACTTGATAGGGTCGGAATATTTGCGCAACAACGCAGCATTCTCGAAACGAGATAGGTGCTCTTCCGGATCCCCTTTTCCATCATATTCCCCAACGTGCGGGAACTTAAAGTTTTTGGGGAGTTCGGACTCCAGTATCTTAGCGGAAAAGGGAATATTCCGGACTGGCGTGGCTAGATATCCGGACTGCTTCTTCTTCAAGAGCTCCATCTCTTCTTTCAATTTCTTGATCTCCTCCAATTGCACGTTCTGATCTGGTGGTGGGGGAGGGGGATTAGCTCCCGCCCTTGCAGCCATGGCCCTTTCAACAGCGGCATCAACTAGTTGTTCTATCTGTGCGTTTACTCCATTCACTCCAGCCATCTCAACTCTCTTTTTCAAATTCCCACAGACGGCGCCAATTGATGATGTCGATTTTTTCCTCCGGGTTCGGTCTGGTAGAGTGGATCTCCAAATCTTCAATAAACCGGGTCGGGTCGGGCACGACGGAGTTCTACACAGACAGAAGCTAAATTAGGGGGCGTCGAAGGTGTTTCGGCGTGACCCCTGCGATACCTAAGTCAGTGCTCAAAAGTGAAAGAGCTTGACAAAAAGTAAAAACAAGAGAATATGTGTGCGTGAGTGTGTGAACAAAAAGTGAATAGAAGAGATGAATGAATAAATCATGAACCATACCTGTATTTATAGGGGCTTGGAGGGATAGGTTACCTTGTCAAGGTAGAACAGGTGTTAGAGTAGGACTCTACTCGGGTAGGAGCCTTGACCAAGTAGGACTCTAACATCAACTTAAAGATAATATCAAATCTTGGATTCATTGAATATTGTCCTTATCGGTTGCAGATCTTCCTGTGTCCAAGAGTACTAGAAGGTTCCAGATATTGAGCCCTTCCTGGGCCCGGGTCGGGCTCAACCATACCAGTTAGGGCTCAAGCCCATGAATTTATGATTATGATCCTATTCCCTAACAGGGCCACTTCAGACTGGGCTTCTCAAAAAACAAGACTAGATGGGCCTCAATGTATATTTCCAGAAATATGGATTATTGGGCTCGGGTCGGATTAAACTCGTATATTTTTTAGGGGCATCAGTATCCATATCTTGGATAACTGTATACAACTGCTCAGTAATGGCGCCTAGGACATGAGTGGTACAACCCGGGGAGCAAACCCTGCGTACACTGCTCATTCATAATGGACGTAGATCGTGTCTTCCACATGCCAGTGTCGGCTAACCCGTCGGTTGCGGGGCGCTCGACATCAACCGTCCGAACAGGGCTGAGCGGCCCTACATGGCTCATCTCAAAAGATGGACAGACACAATATGATATGCACATGCTGCATAATAATATGACACACAAATGCAACATATAAGCATGCAAAACCCGCTGGCTATCTCAGTCAGTACTTACGTACCTTTCTACAGGCAGTCCTAGCAGTCCCACTCTAGGTTCCAAGCCTATCATCAACTCTACAATGCAAATACTCATGCATCATACATTAAGCTCTAAAAGCCTTAACTAAGCTATTGCATACTCCTAAATAATTTAAGGAGACCATAGCTATACCTTCGTCCGTCGTCAACCCTTTGCTGTCGATAGCCTCAAAACTAGGCCACAGCTCCGCTACGACGCCTGGATCGCTATGCCACTTCCGGATTCCCCATAGGATGCCTAGATCTCCCTAGATCTAACTAGAAAGGCTAAGAAACGAGAGAGAAGAGAGGAGAGGTGCGAGTTGCAAATGAGCCTCGGATCCCATATTTATAGACACGGAACGGAACGTCCGTTCCTCAACGTTGCTTCCGTTCTACCTGACGAACGTTGCTTCCGATCCCTATCGTTGCTTCCTGTTAGAACCTAATGGGGGGGGGGGGATTTAGGTTCTATTGGCAACTTTAGCAATTTAAAGCGATTATGCAAGTATGCAAGCGGAAGACTTAAAGCAATCAAAAATAAATGCAATAAATAAATGCGTAAAAGAAATAAAGCGATAAATGAGATAGGATATGTTTATGGAAGTTCGACGATAAATCGTCTACGTCTCCCCTTCTTGGTTAAGATTGATTAACCAAGGATCCACTAGAACTTCAACTCTTGGCCTTGATGGCTCCAAGGATAGCCGTACAACTCAACACGATCTCCGCGCAGATACAACTCGAACACTTGGCCTTAAGGGCTCCAAGGATAGCCTCAACACAACACTTGGCTTCACACTCAAGTGCTTACAACAATAGCATAACACACTTGACTTCACACTCAAGTGTTTACAACAATAGCACAACCAACTCACAAACTATTTTTACAAACACTCTCAAATATATCACACAAACACTTTGATAGTGAGAAATTGCTTGCAAAGGAGAGAAGAGATGAGTTGGAATGTCTCCAAATGACATTGGATGGCCTCTATTTATAGTTGGCAAAGATTTGAATCTGATTTGAGTGCTTGGAGCGTGTGTTAAAAATTCAAGGAGAGACAAAAAGTGTTCGGCGCCGCTGCCATCTTTTTCCCAGCACTAAGCGGATTTTGTGGAAAAATCATATCTTCCAATCTAACCGTTGGATTGATCTGAAATTTGAACTGAAGCTTTAAAACATCCAGATCTTCATTCTGAACGTTGAAGATTTTATTTAAACGAGTCAAGCATTTCCAGTAAATTTCGGAAGTCGCTTCATCATGTTTTCGAACCTGTTCTGTGCAATAAATTTGAAAAATTCATATCTCTTAATCCATCCGTTGGATTGATTTGAAATTTGGACAGCAGCTTTATAACATCATAATACGGAATCTGATTGGTGAAGATTGGATTTGGATTTCTCAAACATTCCCTGTTATTTTCTGAATTCGAATATTCATGGTTTCGTTCCTTGCAAAAGTGGGTACTGTGCAGCATATATGGAAAAATTCATATCTATCATTCTAGCCGTTGGATTGCTCTCAAATTTGGACAGTACTTGTAACACGTCTTTTTCTAGATTATGACCGGTGGAGATCCGATTTGGAGTCATACAAAATTTCCAGTAATTTTCGGAAGTTGCTGCTCCATACTTTGGCTTCTTCTTGTCTTTTTCTAAATATCTCTTAACAATGTTCCATGACATCCACATAACATTGTGTCCATTATATGAGCAAATTGAGACTTCATAAATACATTGATAGCTTCAAAATAACTTCCAATAATTTATTTGTCAATAAATCTAATCTTCAAAATCTCACTTTAAATGGTTAGTAACAATTAACCGAGTTTTGTAATCATCAAAACATAATATTATGAGATTTGTTAATGCATTAAAAACATTAATCTCATCACACGAGATTTGTATGCGTTTAAGGCATAACAATCTCCCCCTTTTTGATGATCACAAAACTTGGTTAAATAGAAGAAATAAATGTACAATATTAAATAAATAATTTAAATTTGCACAATATAATTGCATGAATAAAACTCCTCCTAAATTAAACAATTAGTGAAGAAGAGTTTGTTTATCAAATAACCGATTTTATTCTTCATGCATTTAACCATACTAACTCTCCCCTTTAGTTAAAGTATTTAACCAAACTAATTCTCCCCTTTTTTGTGATAATCAAAAAGACTGGAAAAGTATGCAAAAATATGAGAATTGAAATATGATTTCTAAAATGCAACACATAAATTTCACATAAATAACAAAATATGAGCGTATAATATTGAATAAATACAATTAATTTGTATTATCCAAAATTAAGTTTCTTGAATTTTATATTAAGCTCCCCCTTAATATGTCATTATCTTTAGAATATGTCAACAAGTGATTACAACTCAATCATGCCAAGTTCACCACGCAAACGAATAAAAGTATTTTCATCTAGTGGTTTTGTAAAAATATCGGCAATTTGATTTGTCGTGTCAACATATTGAAGTTCAACTTCATTTCGTTCGATGTGGTCACGAATAAAATGATGACGAATGTCAATATGTTTGGTGCGCGAATGTTGAATCGGATTCTTTGTTAGACATATGGCGCTAGTGTTGTCACAGAAAATAGGGATTTTTGAAAAAGAGACGCCATAGTCGAGCAATTGATGCTTCATCCAAAGAATTTGCGCACAACAATTACCAGCAGCCATATATTCGGCTTCGGTCGTTGACAACGCAACACAATTTTGTTTCTTTGAAAACCAAGAAACTAAACAGTTTCCTAAAAAGAAACAAGTTCCACTAGTGCTTTTACGGTCCACCTTATATCCACCAAAGTCGGCATCACAATATGCTTTTAAATCAAAGAAAGAATTTTTCGAATACCACAAGCCGAGATTTGGAGTATTTGAAAGATATTTAAAAATGCGTTTTAAGGCGAACAAATGTGATTCCTTTGGACATGATTGAAATCGTGCACACATGCAAACACTAAACATAATGTCCTGTCTACTAGCAGTAGCATATAATAAGGAGCCAATCATACTACGAAAGGAAGATTGATCTATAGTTTTACCATTTTCATCCTTGTCGAGTCTGATTGCAGTGCTCATCGGTGTGAATGATGATTTGGTGTTCTCCATCCCAAACTTCTTTAGAATCTCCTTAATGTATTTGCTTTGGTTCACAAAGAACCCATCTTTACACTGTTTGATTTGCAATCCGAGGAAATATTTAAGTTCCCCCATCATGCTCATCTCAAAGTGTTCCTGCATAAGCTTGGAGAAATCTTGACAAAGAGTTTCGTCAGTAGAACCAAAAATTATATCATCAACATAAATTTGCACAATCAAAAGATCATTTTTGACATTCTTGGTAAATAAGGTAATGTCGATCTTTCCTCTTAAAAAACCATTTGAAAGCAAGAAAGTAGACAGTTTATCATACCAAGCTCGAGGAGCTTGTTTCAAACCTTACAATGCTTTGTTTAGTCTAAACACATGATCAGGCAAAGAAAGATCAACAAAGCCATCAGGTTGCTCAATATAAACCTCTTCTTTCAATTCACCATTAAGAAAGGCACTTTTGACATCCATTTGAAATAACTTAAAATTTCTAGAGCAAGCAAAAGCAAGTAGCATGCGAATGGATTCTAGTCTAGCAACAGGCGCATAAGTTTCATCATAATCTATGCCTTCTTCTTGACTATATCCTTTTGCTACAAGCCTAGCTTTATTTCTAGTGATAGTACCATGCTCGTTAAGTTTATTCCTAAACACCCATTTAGTTCCTATGATAGATCTATCGTGCGGCCTAGGAACAAGATTCCAAACATTATTGCATTTAAACTCATTCAACTCATCTTGCATAGCAATAATCCAAGAATCATCTAATAAAGCATCATCAACACACTTAGGTTCAACATGCGAAACAAAAGCAAGATGATTGCAAATATTATTAAGAGAAGAACGAGTGGCTACTCCCTTCGAAGGACTTCCGATGATAAGATCCATTGGGTAATCTTTGTGAAGCGTCCAATCCTTCGGAAGTGGTGTTTCCTCAACGAAAACATCTATATCATTTAGGCTTGAGGAAGCCAACTCTTCTTCGAGTAATTCTACATCATCAATGTTAGTGCGAACAATAGTAGACATAGATTCATCAAAAATAACATGCATAGATTCTTCAACAAGTAAAGTGCGTTTATTAAAAACTCTAAAGGCCTTACTTGAGGTAGAATATCCGAGAAAGATACCTTTGTCGGATTTGGCATCAAATTTGCCAAGGTTGTCCTTACCATTGTTATGTATGTAGCATTTGGAACCGAAAGCTCGAAAGTAAGAAATGTTAGGCTTTCTCCCTCTCCATAATTCATATGGAGTTTTCTTGAGAATTGGCCTTATTGATACGCGATTGATAATGTAACAGGCAGTGTTCATTGCTTCAGCCCAAAAATATTTTGGTAGAGAATGCTCACATATCATGGTCCTCGCAATCTCCACAAGTGTCCTATTTTTCCTCTCAACGACCCCGTTTTGTTGAGGAGTCCTAGGACAAGAAAAATTATGACCGATGCCTTTCTCTTCACAAAAGTTTGAAAAACTCTCATTTTGAAATTCAGTTCCGTGGTCACTACGGATCTGCTTTATTGAAAGATTTTTCTCATTCTCAACACGTTTCACAAAAGTTTTAAAATAATCAAAGGCATCATTTTTGTGGGCTAAAAACAATGTCCACGTGAATCGTGAGAAATCATCCACAATGACAAATGCATAAAGCTTCCCTCCTAGGCTAGCGTTCCTCGAGGGACCACATAGATCTAGGTGAAGAAGTTCAAGGGGCATAGAAGTTGATATAAAATTTTTGCTTTTAAAAGATTCCCTTGTATGTTTGCCAAGTTGACATGCATCACAAATAGAATCTAATTTTAAATTGAGTTTTGGCATACCAACAACTAAATCAAGTTTAAAAAGTTTTTCTATGGTACTAGGACCAACATGACCTAGTCGTCTATGCCAAAGAATGTTGTCATCAACATTCAAGGATACAAGGCTTTTAATATTTGATAAAGATAAATTTTTTAAAGAAACCTTGTAAACATTTTCACTTCTATATCCTTTGAAATTTATGGATTTGTCAGTCGTGAGTGATATAGTGCAGTGTTGGGGAGTGAATTTGACTTCATAACCTCTATCGCACAATTGACTTATACTTAGTAGATTATGTTTAAGCCCTTTCACTAGGAGTACATCATCAATCAAGCAAGATTTAGATATACCTATTGAGCCGATTCCTTCAATTACTCCTTTGCTGTTGTCTCCAAAGGTGACAGTTCCCTTCTCCTTTGGTTTGACGGATTGGAGTAGCTCTTTGTTTCCCGTCATATGTCTAGAACATCCACTGTCTAGATACCATATGCTAGGGAGAACAATTTTCCTATTTCCCTAAAAGAAGAGATTTTGGTACCCTTTAGTTCTTTTGGGTCCACAGTGTTAGAAAAGAAAAATACAAAACAGATTTCCAAGAGTTCAGTCTCTCATAGCGACATCATCGCCACTTTCCAAGAGTGCTCCCAGTTGTAGGTAGGGCTATGCCTCTTTAAAAACCTATTTCCTTGGACAGAGCAGCGTTCATCAGGAAGACCAGTCGCAAGTCAAGGCAGTTTAAACCGGTCTATGATGAACTCCCTTGGATCATGATCTCATAATGCCGACTAATGAGTTGTTAAGTACTCTTAGACCTCCATTTCATATAGCTCTTTTTATCATATTGATATTTTAAAGATCTACACTTATGTCTAGCATGTCCTATTTTACAGCAGTAAAAACATGCAGGGGGTGATCTCATTTTTGCTTTAGCAATTAGACTAGTGAAATCTATAGATTTCTTACCATACCCTATTCCACCCTTATCAAAACTACATTTTTGCATGCTTAGTAAATTATTCAAGTTATTACTACTTACATTGAATTTATCAAAAGATTTCTCTAAGTGAGCTATGTCATCCTTTAATCTTAGGTTTTCATGCTCCTTAGTTTCTAATTCATGTTTGAGCTTTCTATTTTCTTTTCTAAGAGATTTAGCCATATCAAACATGTTTTTATATGCATGTAGTAGTTCGTCATAGGAAGGTACCTCATCATCGTCGTCAGAGACGATGTCATCACTTTTAGCCATGAGGCAGATGTTGGCTTCCTCCTCGTCATCATCGCTATCGCTCCAAGTGGCTAGAAGTGCTTTCTTCTTTCCCTTGTCAACTTTCTTCTTAAGAGGACACTCATTTGCATAGTGGCCTTGTTGTTGACAGTTGTAGCAAGTAACTTCCTTATCCGGCTTCTTTTGGAATTTGTTTCCTCGCATGAATCGTTTGAACTTTCTTGCGAAGAGCGCCATATCATCATCATCATCATCTTCTTTGGATTGGCTAGATAGAGCAATCCCCTTTGCCTTGGTATCTTCTTTCTTTAATTCCTTCCTTGTTGATAATTCCAGCTCATGGGTTTTTAGAGTCCCATGTAGTTGATCAAGATCATAGGATGCGGTGTCGCCTTTGTTTGACTCGATGATGGTCGTCCTCTTGGCATCCCACTCCTTGGGTAAGGCGCGTAGAGCTCTCCTCCACACTTGTTTGGTTGGATATTGTTCCCCGAATTGGGCTAGCTCATTGATAATTTGAGTAAGCCTTCGGAACATAGTATCTACATCTTCGTTTGATTCCATCTCGAATGTTTCATATTTGAGTTGGAGTAGATCAATCTTCGTCTCTTTGACTTGATTAGTCCCTTCATGGCATATCTCCAATTTGTCCTATATCTCTTTAGCTGATGAGCACATTGAGATCCGGTTGTACTCATTCATATCTAAGGAACAATGAAGAATATTCATGGCTTTAGCATTTTGAGAAATTAATCGCATGTCCTCCTTGGAAAAGTCGTCCATTCCCTTGGAAATTTTGACACCATCAACCTCTTTAGTAGGTATGTAGGGACCTTTCACAGTAACTTTCCAAAGATCATAATCTACGGATTGGATATATAGGGACATTCGGTTTTTTCAATATCCGTAGTTTATGCCATTGAAAAGAGGAGGACGATTTGTTGATTGCCCTTGAGCATGTCGCTCGCTAGATTTGCCATAGAGCCTTTTTGAAAAAATTTTTTTTGTAAAAAGGTGGCTCTGATACCACTTGTTAGAACCTAATGGGGGGGGGGGATTTAGGTTCTATTGGCAACTTTAGCAATTTAAAGCGATTATGCAAGTATGCAAGCGGAAGACTTAAAGCAATCAAAAATAAATGCGGTAAATAAATGTGTAAAAGAAATAAAGCAATAAATGAGATAGGATATGTTTGTTGGAGAACGCGGCGATCAGATCAATCAGAATTGATACCCGGTGCAGCGAAAGTTTAAAAATTTTATATGAAACGATTCCATAATGGGTATCAAAACTTTACGATTAAATTGTGTGTGTAAAAATTAAATAACAATTATAAATTTTTACCTCCAATCTCGAATCGAGATTATGGACACCAACAGATGGCTCTGCTCTTGTTGTATCTCCCAGGAACTGATGGACGAACTGTTCTTCAATCAGGTCCACGAACAGAGATTTAATCCCTCTGATAGATTGCACTAGAAAATCTATCAGAAGTTTCTACGAAGAGAATTAACGAATTTGATCCGTTAAACCAGACTGTAATTCAAAATTCACAGACTGGATTTTTCCGAGCAGAGAGGAGGGGGGCGGCGGCCACACTTAAGAAAAATAGGGTTTTCGAAAATTATTTTGTGACCTGTTGTGTGTAATTTTTGTACTGCAATAACTTATTTATAATGTAGGCCACTAACAGCTTAGGGCCCATTAGTCATAAGTTCAAGCCCGACAAGCAAAGCCCGCATGTTCAGAAATTAATATAAAATTCATCATGACTCCGATTGATAAACCGATTTCACCAATGTGCACAGAAACCATTTCTGCACCTTTTAAAGTCAAGATAAATTTTTCTGAATCCGAATTCAGTGATTTCCAAAAATGCCCATCCCTATGTCATTTTAGGAAATCTTACTCCTCTACTCTAAATAAGAAGTCCAACTTCTTTGTTCATTAAATTTAACTCTTTAAATTTAACTATCTCAACGGGGATTAAAAATCCATTACTCTGTGTGACCCTCAATGGTTCAGGGATACAGCTAGCCGTGGGCTCACAACTCCTTGTGACTCGGAACAACAATTTCCGACTTGCCCATCGAATCATGGTAAGAGCGCCTGGCAACATCGCCCCATGATTCCCTAGGTATCACTGATAGTGCCTGCAAGAACCAATAGATTTTGGTTAGAGTACAGTACGGTCCCTTCATCCAAATATCCCGATCGAATCAACAACCATTGGTAAATCGAGAGTCGTTCGAGATTCGATAACTATGCAATACATCTTGAAGATCAAATAGTGACATCGCATGTGCTACTAAGAAACCATTTCTTAAAACACATCATGTACTCTGGCCAGAGATTCGTCACACTAATATCTCCTCAGATCGCATAGGATATCCATACTCGCAAGTATGTGGTGAATCCTTGACAACAAAGCATCGACTCCTATATGTGTTGTAACTGTACCCAATCCCGACACCTGATGACCCCAATAGAGTCGGTAAACGAGTCAAAGCACAGTACTAGCATATAGAGTCTCAATGATGTTTCAAGTAGTAAGGACTAATGGTGTACAACCAAAACCGCGGACTTTATCCACTCGATAAGTGATAACCACTTGGAAAGTCCGGATAGGGTAGTTCGATCATTCATCATATGAATATCCATTTGCATGTTTCGACCATCTCTATGTTCCCTACCAATGAAACGTGGTACTCTGCATCGCAAATGCTAGTCTCAAACTCGAGCGATCCATATCCTTATTATCGGACGGCTCAATCGATTAGGAACAGTTTAGAATATACAGTGACTATAAGATGTGTTTCATGATAGCCATCCCCATGTGCTACCACATCTTACATACACTATAGTATATTCAAGGTCTTTATCAAAACAACAATAGTATATCACAATATAACAATATGAAGAAAGATAAAGTCATTGCCATTAATAAAAGTGTAAATAATATTAAACAAAAGATTGTTTATACAAAGAGTCATCAAAGCCCTTAGCCACAAGTTGGCTCACCGGGCACCCACTCTTTCAATCTCCCACTTGCCCTATAGCCAACTGTCATACTACGTAGACCCATTTCTTCGCGATGTTTGTAAAATAATGGTCCTGGCAAGGGCTTAGTAAGTGGATCAACGATATTGTCTGCAGAGGCCACTCTTTCGACAATGATGTCTCCTCTTTCCACAATCTCCCGGATGATGTGGTATTTCTTCAGTACGTGTTTGGATCTTTGATGAGACCTTGGTTCCTTTGCCTGAGCAACGGCACCCGTGTTGTCACAGTACACCGGAACTGGACCAACAACTTCAGGAATAACGCCCAACTCTTGGACGAAATTCCTCATTCAAACGGCCTCTTTAGCAGCAGCTGATGCTGCAGTGTATTCTGCCTCAGTGGTGGAATCCGCTGTGGTGTCTTGCTTGGAACTCTTCCAAGAGACAGCACCACCATTGAGCATGAACACAAATCCAGAGGTTGACTTCGAGTCATCCACGTCACTTTGGAAGCTAGAGTCGGTATAGCCTTCCAATTTTATTTCTCTTCCTCCATATACCATGAACATATTCTTAGTCCTTCGTAAGTACTTAAGAATGTCCTTCACGGCTTTCCAATGCATTTGACCGGGATTAGCTTGATATCTGCTCGTGACGCTCAGAGCAAATGCTACATCCGGTCTGCTAGAAATCATCCCATACATGATACTACCTATGGCTGACGCATATGGTACATGTGTCATTTTCTCTATCTCTTCATCAGTCTTGGGACACATAGACTTGGATAGAGAAACTCCATGACACATGGGTAGATGTCCTCTCTTGGACCCATCCATTGAAAACCGTTTCAATATGGTGTCGATGTAGGTTGCTTGAGTGAGTCCTATCATTCTCTTAGATCTATCTCTATAGATCTGTATCCCTAGAATATAGGATGCCTCACCCAAATCCTTCATCGAGAATCTACCTGATAACCATATCTTTGTTGACTGCAACATCCCTACGTCATTCCCAATGAGTAGGATGTCATCAACATAAAGTACTAAGAATGTCACAACATCCTTAACTACTTTCTTGTACACGCATGATTCCTCCGGGTTCTTGATGAAACCAAAATCCTTTATTGTTTCATCAAATTTCTGGTTCCAACTTCTTGATGCTTGTTTTAGACCATAGATTGATCTCTGAAGCTTGCATACCTTATGCTCGCTTCCCATGGATGTGTATCCCTCAGGCTGCATCATATAGATTTCTTCCTTAATGTCTCCATTAAGAAAAGCAGTCTTCACATCCATTTGCCATATCTCATAGTCATACCAAGCAGCTATGGCAATAAGGATTCTTATGGACTTGAACATTGCAACTGGTGAAAAGGTTTCATCATAGTCAACTCTTTGTCTTTGAGTATAACCTTTCGCCACCAATCGCGCCTTGTAGGTCAATACCTTACCATCAGGCCCGAGCTTTCTCTTGTAGATCCATTTACACCCTATTGGAACAATTCCATCGGGAGGATCTACTAAAGACCAAACTTGGTTTGTATGCATCGAAACTATTTCCGACTGCATAGCTTCAAGCCATAAATTTGAATCCGCATCAGAAATTGCTTCCTTGAAGTTTCTTGGATCACATCCAATATCGGGTTCATCTTGATCCCCTTCAAGAAGAAGACCATATCGAATAGGAGGTCTAGAAGTCCTCTCGGATCTTCTAAGTATAGGCGTGTCTATCAATGGTTCTTGAGGTGTAGGATCGTTATTTTGTATTTCGGGTTCTTCTCGAATTTCTTCGAGTTCCATCATCTCGCCTTTCTTATCCAATAAGAACTCCTTCTCCAAGAAGGTGGCATTCCTTGAAACAAACACCTTTGTTTCAGCAGGATGATAGAAATAATATCCGATTGAATTCTTCGGATACCCTACAAAATAACATAAGGTGGATCGACTATCCAACTTATCTCCCACTGTCTGCTTCACGTAAGCAGGACATCCCCAAATCCTCAAGTACGAATACTTAGGAGCTTTGCCATTCCATAACTCGTATGGAGTTTTTTCCACAGCTTTAGTGTGGACGTTGTTCAACAACAATACCGCCGTTTCAAGCGCGTAGCCCCAAAACGAAAGTGGAAGCTTAGTGAAGCTCATCATGGATCGAACCATGTCCAACAAAGTTCGATTACGACGCTCCGATACACCATTCAGCTGAGGTGTCATAGGAGGAGTCCACTGAGAGAGAATCCCATTCTCCTTCAGATAGTCTAAAAACTCGGTACTCAAGTATTCTCCACCTCGATCCGATCGAAGTGCTTTAATACTTTTACCCAGCTTGTTTTCTACTTCAGCCTTGAATTCTTTGAACTTTTCAAATGCTTCAGACTTATATTTCATTAAATATAAATACCCATACCTAGAATAATCATCAGTAAAGGTAATGAAGTAGGTGTGGCCATATTGAGTACCAATTCTAAATGGACCACAAACGTCTGTATGGATCAACTCCAACAGATTTTGACTACGCTCAGGTTTCCCCTTAAAAGGAGATTTAGTCATTTTTCCTTTCAGGCAGGATTCACAAGTAGGTAGAGAGTTAATATCAGACATATTAAACATGCCCTCTCCCACTAGCTTGTTCATCCTCCTTGAGGAAATATGACCTAGCCTAGCATGCCAAAGGTTTGCCGGGTTTTGACTATCGATTTTCCTTTTGTTTGTTGTTACCGGTTTATCAACATAATTTATTGGAACGTCTTTTAATTTTAAGTTATATAGATCGTTTTCAAGTTGTCCATTTCCAATCAAACATTCATTCTTGTAAATATTGCAAATCCCATTCACAAAATTTCAAGAAAAACCATCTCTATCAAGCATAGAAACAGAAATAATATTTTTAATCAAATCTGGAACAAATAAAACATCTCTCAAAAGTAACTTAAAATCGTTCTGTAAAATTAAATAAACATCTCCCACAGCTTTAGCTTCAACTCTAGAACCATTTCCGAGCCTCAGCTGGGTCTCACCCATCCTTTGTCTATTACTTCTTGTCATCATTTGCAACTCATTGCAAATATGAGATCTACATCTGGTATCCAATACCCAAGAAGTAGTATTAAGAAAAACATTTATTTCAATGTAAAACATATCCTTTGCAGTTCGCAACTGCTCGAGGTATTCCTTGCAGTTACGTTTCCAATGACCGGATTTCTTGCAGTGATGGCAAACTTGTTTAGACTTGTCCAATTTTCCATGTAACATTTGGCCTTGAGATCATGGTCCAACCATTTCTCTAGCTCGGCCAACCTTTCGGCAGTTACATCAGCCGGGGCTATTTTCGGAGAAGCCTTTTCTAACACTTAGAAAATCTTTTTCGAACTTAGGACAATCTTATCTTATGGAATCATTCTGTATTGTTTGCGCCAGTAAGTTTGTTTTGTTGGAGAATTGAAACATGTGGATTACGAAGATTCATCATAATGATATGCTGAGATGAAACAGACAATTATCGATGATTGTTTAATTAATTTACTAAGACATAAAATAGGCGAAATTTATTTTATGAATCTCACTCCCACTATTTTAACGATTTCACTACCCTCTAGTGAAAATGAGAAACTGTTTTCCTTAGTGAGAACATGGAGTCCAATTGACAAAATATGGTCCCGAATAATATCAGCCAACCATAATTTTCAAAAGGTAGAGCCCAATTGCTTCCAAAGAAACCTCCACGTTTTTACCTCATGTCCAATAAGGGCCCAATAATATGACGCCGTTTATTGTGACATGTCAAGATGACCCATCAATATTAAGTTGTGATGGACGGTCGCCATGTGGATCCCCCAATAATATGAGTCGATCCCATGGGAGTTCCACCCAACTTACAACATGTGTCGATCCAATGTACAGCTTTCCGACGAACGGGCCCCCCCAATAATATGAGCCGGACCGTATCCGCGGGTAGCATCTCATACATTGATCGTTGATGGAAGGTAGGAACATTTAAACAATTTTAAATTTCCTTTATTTATCTTGATATCAATTTTAAATCATATTTAAAATGAGGGATTTTAATTTTGAAAATTTGTCTCATCATTTTAAAATTTTGTATGCTTGCCGGATTCACACAATTTAGTCTAAAACATGCATACAACAATAATATCACATATTATATAGGATGATCGATTCCATTTCTAATCGACCCGTGGTTGACAATCACGAGTCTTAGTCCAATCCTAGGTAATATGCAGTATGCAATGCAATCCTATTACATTGAGTTTCCAATTTACATTTCTTCTGTCTTTATTGTCTGCTGGGCCTACCTCCATCTTCAAATCTTCATCTCCCACTAAGTCTAATGTATTTACAATAAATAACCATGACAAATAGGGGATACATTTCAAGGGGTGGGAACGGGCCATAAACCAAGCCCACTTTTATTACATATGACAATTCATATTGGGCCATAAACCAGGCCCATTAATAAATCCAACTACAATAAAAACAAATGTAAATTCCTAACATACACCTACAAAATTGGTCATGACAATCGATCATCCTTATCCAATAACTTTTAATTCAAAATTAATTTATTGGATAACATGCAATGACAATTTAAATTAAAAGGATAAAATCATATTCCATATATAAAATCTTATTTTACATACAAAATCATATTTTATCTTTTTATCAAATAAAATCATATTTTACATATAAAATCCAATTTTATACATAAAATCATATTTTACTCAATATTTCCATAAGATCATATCTTATCATCAATTGTACCAAAAATAATTAATTTCATAAAATCTGATTTAACGGATAAAATTTATAAATTTTCCAAAAATTCAAATTTATTCAAAAATCAATTTTAAAATTTTCGGACTCGAACAATTCGATCCGACGCCTCGTGGACCAATCAAAAACAATTTTCGATCGGACCAAAAATAGAATTTTAACATATTAAAATTTTAATTTTAAAAATTAAAAATTAATTTTTTTTCCCGCGGGCCGCCCGGGAAACTCCCGGGCTGCCCGCGCCTCAAAGGGCTCGGGCCGGGCAGCGACGTGCGCTGCGCTGGGAAGCACCGTGCGCTGCCCCTCCCGGGCAGCGATCCAATCGCTGCCCGGGTTTTGCACGAAAAAAAAAAAATTATTTTAAAAATTTATTTTGTTTCAAAAATCGAGGCTTAAAAATTTTTGTACAATCGATTAATTTAATCGCATGATCTGAGCAACCTGGCTCTGATACCACTGTTGGAGAACGCGGCGATCAGATCAATCAGAATTGATACCCGGTGCAGCGGAAGTTTAAAAATTTTATATGGAACGATTCCATAATGGGTATCAAAACTTTACGATTAAATTGTGTGCGTAAAAATTAAATAACAATTATAAATTTTTACCTCCAATCTCGAATCGAGATTTTGGACACCAACAGATTGCTCTGCTCTTGTTGTATCTCCCAGGAACTGATGGACGAACTGTTCTTCAATCAGGTCCACGAACAGAGATTTAATCCCTCTGATAGATTGCACTAGAAAATCTATCAGAAGTTTCTACGAAGAGAATTAACGAATTTGATCCGTTAAACCAGACTGTAATTCAAAATTCACAGACTGGATTTTTCCGAGCAGAGAGGAGGGGGGGGGCGGCCACACTTAAGAAAAATAGGGTTTTCGAAAATTATTTTGTGACCTGTTGTGTGTAATTTCTGTACTGCAATAACTTATTTATAATATAGGCCACTAACAGCTTAGGGCCCATTAGTCATAAGTTCAAGCCCGACAAGCAAAGCCCGCATGTTCAGAAATTAATATAAAATTCATCATGACTCCGATTGATAAACCGATTTCACCAATGTGCACAGAAACCATTTCTGCATCTTTTAAAGTCAAGATAAATTTTTCTGAATCCGAATTCAGTGATTTCCAAAAATGCCCATCCCTATGTCATTTTAGGAAATCTTACTCCTCTACTCTAAATAAGAAGTCAAACTTCTTTGTTTATTAAATTTAACTCTTTAAATTTAACTATCTCAACGGGGATTAAAAATCCATTACTCTGTGTGACCCTCAATGGTTCAGGGATACAGCTAGCCATGGGCTCACAACTCCTTGTGACTCGGAACAACAATTTTTGACTTGCCCATCGAATCATGGTAAGAGCGCCTAGCAACATCGCCCCATGATTCCCTAGGTATCACTGATAGTGCCTGCAAGAACCAATAGATTTTGGTTAGCGTACAGTACGGTCCCTTCATCCAAATATCCCGATCGAATCAACAATCATTGGTAAATCGAGAGTCGTTCGAGATTCGATAACTATGCAATACATCTTGAAGATCAAATAGTGACATCGCATGTGCTACTAAGAAACCATTTCTTAAAACACATTATGTACTCTGGCCAGAGATTCGTCACACTAATATCTCCTCAGATCGCATAGGATATCCACACTCGCAAGTATGTGGTGAATCCTTGACAACAAAGCATCGACTCCTATATGTGTTGTAACTGTACCCAATCCCGACACCTGATGACCCCAATAGAGTCGGTAAACGAGTCAAAGCACAGTACTAGCATATAGAGTCTCAATGATGTTTCAAGTAGTAAGGACTAATGGTGTACAACCAAAACTGCGGACTTTATCCACTCGATAAGTGATAACCACTTGGAAAGTTCGGATAGGATAGTTCGATCATTCATCATATGAATATCCATTTGCATGCTTCGAACATCTCTATGTTCCCTACCAATGAAACGTGGTACTCTGCATCGCAAATGCTAGTCTCAAACTCGAGCGATCCTTATCCTTATTATCGGACGGCTCAATCGACTAGGAACAGTTTAGAATATACAGTGACTATAAGATGTGTTTCATGATAGCCATCCCCATGTGCTACCACATCTTACATACACTATAGTATATTCAAGGTCTTTATCAAAACAACAATAGTATATCACAATATAACAATATGAAGAAAGATAAAGTCATTGCCATTAATAAAAGTGTAAATAATATTAAACAAAAAGATTGTTTATACAAAGAGTCATCAAAGCCCTTAGCCACAAGTTGGCTCACCGGGCACCCACTCTTTCAATCTCCCACTTGCCCTATAGCCAAGTAGTCATACTACGTAGACCCATTGCTTCGCGATGTTTGTCAAATAATGGTCCTGGCAAGGGCTTAGTAAGTGGATCAGCGATATTGTCTGCAGAGGCCACTCTTTCGACAGTGATGTCTCCTCTTTCCACAATCTCCCGGATGATGTGGTATTTCCTCAGTACGTGTTTGGATCTTTGATGAGACCTTGGTTCCTTTGCCTGAGCAACGGCACCCGTGTTGTCACAGTACACCCGTGTTTGGGTAAGGCGCGTAGAGCTCTCCTCCACACTTGTTTGGTTGGATATTGTTCCCCGAGTTGAGCTAGCTCATTGATAATTTTAGTAAGCCTTCGGAACATAGTATCTACATCTTCGTTTGATTCCATCTCGAATGTTTCATATTTGAGTTGGAGTAGATCGATCTTCGTCTCTTTGACTTGATTAGTCCCTTCATGGCATATCTCCAATTTGTCCCATATCTCTTTAGCTGATGAGCACATTGAGATCCGGTTGTACTCATTCATATCTAAGGAACAATGAAGAATATTCATGGCTTTAGCATTTTGAGAAATTAATCGCATGTCCTCCTTGGAAAAGTCGTCCATTCCATTGGGAATTTTGACACCCTCAACCTCTTTAGTAGGTATGTAGGGATCTTTCACAGTAACTTTCCAAAGATCATAATCTACGGATTGGATATATAGGGACATTCGGTTTTTTCAATATCCGTAGTTTATGCCATTGAAAGAGGAGGACGATTTGTTGATTGCCCTTGAGCATAGTCGCTCGCTAGATTTTCCATAGAGCCTTTTTGAAATTTTTTTTTTTGTAAAAAGGTGGCTCTGATACCACTTGTTAGAACCTAATGGGAGGGGGGGGGGGGATTTAGGTTCTATTGGCAACTTTAGCAATTTAAAGTGATTATGCAAGTATGCAAGCGGAAGACTTAAAGCAATCAAAAATAAATGCGGTAAATAAATGCGTAAAAGAAATAAAGCGATAAATGAGATAGGATATGTTTATGGAAGTTCGACGATAAATCGTCTACGTCTCCCCTTCTTGGTTAAGATTGATTAACCAAGGATCCACTAGCACTTCAACTCTTGGCCTTGATGGCTCCAAGGATAGCCGTACAACTCAACACGATCACAGCGCTGATACAACTCGAACACTTGGCCTTAAAGGCTCCAAGGATAGCCTCAACACAATACTTGGCTTCACACTCAAGTGCTTATAACAATAGCACAACACACTTGACTTCACACTCAAGTGTTTACAACAATAGCACAACCAACTCACAAACTATTTTTACAAACACTCTCAAATATATCACACAAACACTTTGATAGTGAGAAATTGCTTGCAAAGGAGAGAAGAGATGAGTTGAAATGTCTCCAAATGACCTTGGAGGGCCTCTATTTATAGTTGGCAAAGATTTGAATCTGATTTGAGTGCTTGGAGCGTGTGTTAAGAAGTCAAGAAGAGACAAAAAGTGTTCGGCGCCGCTGCCATCTTTTTCCCATCACTGAGCGGATTTTGTGGAAAAATCATATCTTTCAATCTAACCGTTGGATTGATCTGAAATTTGAACTGAAGCTTTAAAACATCAAGATCTTCATTCCGAACGGTAGAGATTTTATTTAAACTAGTAAAACATATTCAGTAAATTTCGGAAGTCGCTTCATCATGTTTTCAAACCTGTTCTGTGCAACAAATGTGAAAAATTCATATCTCTTAATCCATCCGTTGGATTGATTTGAAATTTGGACAGCAGCTTTATAACATCATAATACTGAATCTGATTGGTGAAGATTTGATTTGGATTTCTCAAACATTCCCTGTTATTTTCTGAATTCGAATCTTCATGGTTTCGTTCCTTGCAAAAGTGGGTACTGTGCAGCATATATGGAAAAATTCATATATATCATTCTAGCCGTTGGATTGCTCTCAAATTTGGACAGTACTTGTAACACGTCTTTTTCTAGATTATGATTGGTGGAGATCTGATTTGGTGTCATACAAAATTTCCAGTAATTTTCGGAAGTTGCTGCTCCATACTTTGGCTTCTTCTTGTCTTTTTCTAAATATCTCTTAACAATGTTCCATGACATCCACATAACATTGTGTCCATTATATGAGCAAATTGAGACTTCATAAATACATTGATAGCTTCAAAATAACTTCCAATAATTTATTTGTCAATAAATCTAATCTTCAAAATCTCACTTTAAATGGTTAGTAACAATTAATCGAGTTTTGTAATCATCAAAACATAATATTATGAGATTTGTTAATGCATTAAAAACATTAATCTCATCACACGAGATTTGTATGCGTTTAAGGCGTAACACTTCTGATGTCCCATCAAGTGCGTAAGCAATGACGTAATATTGCTGACGTCACGGATGACATCTACTGCCAGAACATTGCATCCGTTCATGAACGTTGCCTCCGTTCCTTGTCACCCTTAAGGCCTTTTCCGATCATTCTGAATCCATTTCTGAAGTCCGTTAACCCAACAGAAACTCCCTTAATCATGTATTAATAATTCAAAACATGATCATACGATTAATATAATCATTAATCGTTAATTATGGATACGGGTTACTACAGGGCATGTCATTATGTAATTGCTTAATCTTTTGATGTTCGAAATGTCGAATTTTTTTTCTGGTTCTCGTTTCTTTCTCGGTCTAGTTTATTTAGTATTTTTGGTCGTATTTTTTTAGTTGCTATCTGTGACAGGCGGGTTTGAATATAAATAGAGAGGTCATGCCGAAAATTTTTGAAAACCCGTATTTTTATTTAGTTTAATTTAAAGTAGATCTAGGGTTGTTTCACGGCCCGTTGGTTGGCTCATTACAAATAAAAATAAAAATTATTATAATTAATTATAAATTTCATCTCATAAATAAATATTAATAGAAATATATTAATAAAATTTCAAATTATTGATTTCACACGTGTAAATTTTATATAAAATAATTAATACAATAAAAATTCACAACTTTCATTTTAAAAAAATACATATATATAAGACCATAAAATTTATAAAAAAAATCCAGGCCCGCGGGCCAACCCAGGTCCGCTGCGGGTTGGCTCGCTTAGGCCCGCCTTTAGGTTGGTTGAAAAAAATTCAACCCAACTAGAGCTGGGATACCGTACCAAAATATTGAGATATCGAACCGAATTTTTTTCGTTATACAGACATTTTTTTGGAATATTGATTTTTTCGATATTTATACGGTATCAGTATGAATTATTTTCATAACAAAATTTCGAAATTTCGGTATCAGTACCGGTATGAAGTTTTTTAATACTGATATTTTTGTTACGGTATACCGAAAATCCACCCCTAAACCCAACCCACTTAAATTGTGTGATGGGGCGAGCGAATTCGACGAGCCTAACCCAAATTGACTGGTCTAATTTAAAACCCATCTCACGAGTTATCTTTGTTTTGCTAACAAATTTTTGGATCGTGTCTGGAGAGAGTTCTTTGTCGGTGAAGAAGATCTTCGTCGGAAATTTTTACTAGTGATTGTGCGAAACAGATTTCTAATTGATTAAAATTTGTTTTATTTTAATCAAAATCCCACAAACTATATTATTCGGAAACGGTTTCCGTCAAATTTCTGATTCACGTCGATGCTGAAGCTTGGCAATAGTGATGGTTCGACCACCACTCACGCTCGCTGGATCGAGCCATTCCGCGCCGGCTGGTTCATGGCATACTGTGGCTGGAACGGTTCGAGTTCGCTGTGTTGGACTCACGTGGCTCGTCGGACGAGCTGCACTCCGACGACGCAATCAAGCTCCAATTCTTCTCTCATGGCAGCTTGCTATTGAGTTAGGGCTTCGGCCCTAGCCCATTGTTGTCCAAGCCAAACCCAAAATTGTTTTGGGTTGGGCCTAGCATAATAAATAAAAAAAAACTTTTAAAGTCTGGCTCAGTTATGAACTGGGCCGTTCGATTTGGATCTGGACCAGTTTCTAATTGGGGCCGTACAATTTTTAAATTATTTTTAATCTTTTTTGGTTTTTGTTTGACAGCCCAATTATTTTATTATGTTTAGCCAAGATTACTTAATTAACTGAAAATTTGATTTTTTAATTTGTTAAGTGTAAAATAGTGATTTTATGATTAATTGATTTATAAAATTAATTTGAAATTAAATAAAATTGTTTTATTTGATTTGTTAATTTTTTTTCCAATTAATATACGATAAATATGACACGATAAAATTATTATGAGTTTCACAATATCTCATTCTTTTGTCTTAATATTTATGGGACATGCATCTTGTTTAAATTAGATTTAAATATTATGATGTTTGTTATGTAATGCTTATTTGCTTATCTGTCACTACGATAGTCCAATTGTTGGATATTAATTAATTAAATAATTACATAATTAGGTGATTTAATTACATAATTAAAGTTTAAGGTTTGATAATGAGTGAAAGAAAGATATATGACAATAAGTCCTACGGTCTTCACCATTAACCAAAGCAACGTGACATTTAAATGACGCCTAATGACGCATAGGACGTCCTCCTTAAGGAAGGTTTTCATTTAAATCAAAATTCAAGGCTTAGTTTCCGAAAGGATAAGATTTTTAATCCGATTCATAATTTTCCTACCCTAAGGCGGCAACTATGGATTGAATTTTAAAATCTAAAATGATGGGTCACACTCACATCCAAAGAAATAATTTAAATGCATCTAGGCTAAATTAAATGGTAATTATTAAATAAAAAAGAAGATATAAGATATCTTAGTGTTTTATTTATTAATAGAGATAGCCTCAATTTATTCATCATTTAATTTGACCAACCCTAAGGTGGCTTATTATATGTGAGAATAAATTTCCTTGGAATTGATACGATAAATATAAATGCATCCTGCATTTTATCTATGATTTGTAAATTGTTTAAATTGTCTATGTTATTCGTTTGATTAATTAAATGTCACTGTCTGTATTTAGTTTCAGCAATCATGTCTACTGGTCTTGTTCTTGCTTACTAAATGAAAGATTGACTGGTGACAACTTTTTGAAATGGAAAAGTAACATTAACATTGCACTTGACTGTGAGAACCTCAAGTTTGTTTTGACGGAGGAGTGTCCTCCGGATCTCCCTTTGAATGTTGCTCGTACTATATGGGAAATATATGATAAATGGATTGCAGCAAACAACAAAGCTAAAGGCTATATGTTTGAGACGACTCTAACTACTAAGCATATAATTAAATAAAGTGAAATATGGATTTTAAAAAATTTTGACATGACCTATTCGTTTTAGCAACAAACCACCTGTTGTTGGAACACGTTCTCGGATCTGTCAGATCTGATATCCGTAGCAGCGGAAGTTTAAAAATTTTTATTTTCTGATCTAGAACGATTCCAGATCATGGGTACCAAATCCGTACGATTAAAATAATATGCGTAAAATAAAACAATAGTAAATTTTACTTCTCAACTCTCAACTTGAGGTTATGGACTCCAACAGATAAATCTGCTCTTCTTGTATATCCCAGGAAACGATGCCTCGATCAACTCCTGAATCAGGTCCACGAACAGAATTTTAATCCCTCTGATAGACTGCACTAGAAAGTATATCATAAGTTTCTACGAAGAGAAATTAACAGATCTAATCTGTCAAACCAGACTGCAATTTTTCGAAAATTGCAGACTGGATTTTCGAAAATAGGAGACTGAATTTTCGAAGGTGAGGAGAGGGGATTTTCGAAACCCTAGGGAGACTGCTCTCTAGCTTTCGAAAATTATGAGCTTGAATTGTATAATTTCTGTACTGCAATAACTTATTTATAACATGGACTGCTAACAGCTTATGGCCCATTAGTCATAAGTTCAAGCCTAACAAGCAAAGCCCGCATGTTTAGAAATTAATATAAATTAATCGTGACTCAAATTGATAAACCAATTTTACCAATGTGTACAGAAACCTTTTCTGCATATTTTAAAGTCAAGATAAATTTTCTGAATCCGAATTCAGTGGTTTTCAAAAATGGCATCCCTATATCATTTTAGGAAATCTCACTCCCTCTACTCATCAATAAGAAGTCCTAATTCTCGTTCGCTAAATTTAACTCATTAAATTTAACTATCTCAACGGGGATTAGAAATCTATTACTTGTGTGACCCTCAATGGTTCAGGGATACAGCTAACCGTAGGCCCACAACTCCTTGTGACTCGGAACAACAATTTCCGACTTGCCCATCGAATCATGGTAAGAGCGCCTAGAAACATCGCCCCATGATTCCCTAGGTATCACTGATAGTGCCTGCAAGAACCAGTGGGTTTCGGTTAGCGTACTGTACGGTCCCTTCAACCATATATCCGATCGATGTAAGAGTGGGTGCCCAGTGAGCCAACTGTGTGGCTATGGGCTTTGATGACTCTTTGTATAAACAATCTTTTGTTTAATATTATTTACACTTTTATGGCAATGACTTTATATTACTTCATATTGTTATATTGTGATATACTATTGTTGTTTTGATAAAGACCTTGAATATACTATAGTGTATGTAAGATGTGGTAGAACATGGAGATGTCTATCATGAAATACATCTTATAGTCACTGTATATTCTAAAACCGTTCCTAGTCGATTGAGCCGTCCGATAATAAGGATAAGGATCGCTCGATTTTGAGACTAGCATTTGCGATGCGGAGTACCACGTTTCATTGGTAGGGAACATGGAGATGTTCGAAGCATGCAAATGGATATTCATAGGATGAATCGAACTACCCTATCCGGACTTTCCAAGTGGTTATCACTTATCGAGTGGATAAAGTCCGCGGTTTTGGTTGTACACCATTAGTCCTTACGACTTGAAACATCATGGAGACTCTATATGCTAGTACTGTGCTTTGACTCGTTTACCGACTCTGAGGGGGTCATCAGGTGTCGAGATTGGGTACAGTTACGACACATATAGGAGTCGATGCATTGTTGTCAAGGATTCACCACATACATGCGAGTGTGGATATCCTATGCGATCTGAGGAGATATTAGTGTGACAAATCTCTGGCCAGAGTACTTGATGTGATTTAAGAAATGGTTTCTTAGTAGCACATGCGATGTCACTAATTTGATCTTCAAGATGTATTGCATAGTTATCGAATCTTGAGCGACTCTCGATATACCAATGGTTGTTGATTCGATCGGGATATAATGGATGAAGGGACCGTACTGTACGCTAACCAAAATCTACTGGTTCTTGTAGGCACTATCAGTGATACCTAGGGAATCATGGGGCGATGTTGCTAGGCGCTTTAACCATTGATTCGTTGGGCAAGTACGAAAGTGTTGTTCCGAGTCACAAGGAGTTGTGAGCCCACGGCTAGCTGTATCCCTGAACCATTGAGGGTCACACAGTGTAATGGAGTTTTAATCCCCGTTGAGATAGTTAAATTTAAAGAGTTAAATTTAATGAACTAAGAGTTGGACTTCTTAAATAAGAGTAAGGGAGTAGGATTTCCTAAAATGACATAGGGATGGACATTTTTGGAAACCACTGAATTCGGATTCAGGAAAATTTATTTTGACTTTAAAATGTGCAGAAATGGTTTTCTGTGCACATTGGTGAAATCAGTTCATCAATCGGAGTCACGATGAATTTTATATTAATTTCTGAACGAGCGGGCTTTGCTTGTCGGGCCCCAGCTTATGACTAATGGCCCTAAGGTGTTAGTGGCCTGCATTATAAATAAGTTATTTCAGTACAGAAATTACACACAACAGGTCATAATTTTGAGACAGAGAAAATTTTCGAACCTAGCTCTCTCTCTCTGTTCGGCCGACCCCTCCCCCTCCTGCCCGAGATTTTCCGGTCTGTGATTTTGAAATTGCAGTCTGGAATAGCGAATCAGATTCGTTTATTCTCTTCGCAGAAAACTTCTGATAGATTTTCTAGTGCAATCTATCAGAGGGATTAAACCTCTGTTCGTGGACCTGATTGAAGGAGTTCATCGGTTCCAGGGAGAGACAACAAGAGCAGATCAAATCTGTTGGTGTCCAGTAATCTCGTTGCGAGATTGAAGGTAAAATTTAATAATTGTTATTTGAATTTTACACACACAATAATTTAATCGTTGAATGGTTGATACCCACACCATGGAATTGTTCCATGATAAAATTTTTAAACTTCCGCTGCACCGGGTATCAATCGTGATTGATCTGACCGCCACAGTTTTCCAACAGTGGTATCAGAGCCAGGTTGCTCAGATCAAACGATTAAATTAATCAATTGTACAAAATTTTTGAGTCTCGGTTTTTGAAACAAAATAAATATTTTTAAATAAAAAAAAAAATTTTTTTTTTCGGGGCAAAACCCGGGCAGCGATTGGATCGCTGCCCGGTGGGGCAGCAATTGTTGCTGCCCCGGGCGGCGCACGGCGCCGCCCAGGGCGGCGCACGGCGCTGCCCAGCGCAGCGCTGGGCGCTGCGCAGGGCAGCGCTCGGCGCTGCCCAGGGGCGCTCGGCGCCGCCCAGGGCGGCGCCAGCGCTGCCCTAAGGGGCAGCCGGCTGCCCCCAGGCCCGCGCCCCGGGTGCGGGCCGGCCCGGGAGTGGTCCCCGGGGCGGCCCGCGGGAAAAATTATAATTTTATTTAAAAATTAATTTTAATATTTAAAATTTTATTTTTGGTCCGGTCAAAAATTGTTTTTGATTGGTTCACGAGATTTTCGGATCGAATTGTTCGAGTCCGTAAATTTTAAAATTGATTTTGGATAAATTTGAATTTTTGGAAAAATTTTAATATTTTATCCGTAAATTGAATTTTGAAATCAATTATTTTGGTACAATTGATGATAGATATGATCTTATGATATATTAAGTAAAAAATGATTTTATTTGTAAAATTGGATTTTATAGATAAAATATGATTTTATTTGATATAGAGATAAAATATGATTTTATATGTGAAATGAGATTTTATATATAAAATATGATTTTATCTTGTTTAAATTTGAATTGCCACAGCATGTTATCCAATAAATTAATTTTGAATTAAATGTTATTGGATAAGGATGATCGATTGCCATGACCAATTTTGTAGGTGTATGTTAGGAATTTACATTTTGTCTTTATTATTGTTGGTTTTATTAATGGGCCTGGTTTATGGCCCGATATGAATGTCATATGTAATAAAAGTGGGCTTGGTTTATAGCCCGTTCCCACCCCCTAAAAATGTATCCCCTACTGTCATTGTTATTTATTGTAAATACATTAGATTTAGTGGGAGATCAAGATTTGAAGATGGTGGGCCCAGCAGACAATGAAGACTGAAGAAATGTAAATTGGAAGCATATGTAATAGATTGCATTTGCATACTGCATATTACCTAGGATTGGACTAAGACCCGTGATTGGCAACCACGGGTCAATTAGAAATGGAATCGATCATCCTATATAATATGTGAATATTATGATTGTATGCATGTTTAGACATAAATTGCGTGAATCCGGCAATGCATGCAATAAATTAAATATGATGAGACAAATATTTTTATAAATAAAATCCCTCATTTTAAATATGATTTAAAATTTATATCAAGATAAATAAAGGAAATTTAAATATTGTTTAAATGTTCCTAACCTTCCATCAACGGTCAATGTATGTGATGCTACCCGCGGATACGGTCCGGCTCATATTATTGGGGGGGCCCGTCCGTCGAAAAGCTGTACATTGGATCGACAAATGTTGTAAGTTGGGTGGAACTCCCATGGGATCGGCTCATATTATTGGGGGATCCACATGGCGACCGTCCATCACAACTTAATATTGATGGGTCATCTTGACATGTCACTATTAAACGGCGTCATATTATTGGGCCCTTATGGGACATGAGGTAAACACATGGGGGTTGCTTTGGAAGCAATTGGGCTCTACCTTTTGAGAATTATGGTTGGCTGATATTATTCGGGACCATAAGTTTGTCAATTGGACTCCATGTTCTCACTAAGGAAAAAGTTTCCCGTTTTCACTAGAGGTGGTGAAATCGTTAATAAAGTGGGAGTGAGATTCATAAAAATTAATTCGCCTATTTTATCTTAGTAAATTGTTAAACAATCATTGATATATGTCTGTTTTCCTTTCAGTATTTCATACAATGAATTCGCGAAATCCTTTATTCTCGATCCTCGAACAAAACAAGCTGACTGGCGCCAACTATACGGAATGGTTCCGGAAGTTGAAGATTGTCTTAACTTCAAGAAAATGCTCTATTGTTAGAGAAAGCACCTCCGAAGGAAGCACCAGCTGACATAAGTCCGGAGGAATTGGCCAAACTTGATGCATGGTGTGACCATGACATCAAGACCAAATGCTATATGCAAGCCTCGATGTCTGATGAACTCCAGAGGCGATTTGAGGACACGTGAATGCTGCTGACATTCACGCTCAACTCAAGGAACTTTTTGGGGCTCATCGAGGGCTGAAAGGTTCGCTACTGTTAAGGAGTTGATGACGTGCCGCATGCGTGAAGGGACTTCGGTCCGTGATCATGGGACGAGTGATTTGGCTCATACAGAAGTTAGCGACCCTTGATTTGGTGTTGGAGCATGAACTCAATGTGGACTTGCTGCTTCTATCTCTTCCTTCTTCATTTGATGATTCGTGATAAATTTTAATATGAACAAGATAGAGTCCACCCTTGAAGAGATGGTCAATATGCTCGTTACATATGAATCCACACTTAAGAAGGATAAGCCAGCTTTCTTGGTGGGCTCCTCATCTTCTGCTAAGAAGGGGCCATGTATGAAGGGCAAGAAACGTCCTGCCCCACCCAAGAAAGTGGAACCCCGAGAAGAAGCAAAAGACAAAGGCTTTCACACAATGGAAAATCCAAGGATGTTTGCCATTACTGCAAGAAGCCGGTCATTGGAAGCGCAACTGCAAGGAGTATCTTGAGCAGTTGGGAACTGCCAAAGGGTATGTTCTATATCGAAATAAACATGTTCACATTAATACAACTTCTTGGTATTGGGTATACCGGATGTTGGATCTCACATTTGCAATGATTGCAGGTTGATGACAAGAAGTCGCAGGCTTAGAATGGGTGAGACCCATCGCTGAGGCTCGGAATGGTTCCATAGTTGAAGCTAACCGGCCATTGGAGATAAGTTATGTTTACGATTTTGCAGAAAGTGTTTAAATTTATATATGAGAGTAATGTTTTATTTGTGCCAGATTTAATTAAAAACATTATTTCTATTTCTATGCTTGATAGAGAATGGCTTATTCTGAGTAATTTTGTGAATGTGGAATTTGCAACATTTTACAAGAATGAATTGTATTAATTGGAAATGGACAACTGAAAACGATCTATACATTTAAAACTAAAAGACGTTCCAGTGAATTGTATTGACAAAACCGGCTACAACACAAACAAAAGGAAAACGATAGTCAAAACCCGGCAAACCATATTTCAAGCTATCTAGGTCATAATTTCCTCAAGGAGGTATGAACAAGCTAGAGGGAGAGGGCATGTTTTGATATGTCCTGATATTAACTCTGCTACTACTTGTGAATCCTGCCTAAAAGGAAAAATGACTAAATTCTCCTTTTTAGGGGAAACCTGAGCGTAGTCAGAAAACCGTTGGATTTGATCCATACAGATGTTTTGTTGGTCCATTTAGAGTAGGGACTCAACAATGGCCACACCTAGCATTCATTACCATTACTGATGATTATTCAAGGTATGGGTATTTATATTTAATGAAAGTATAAAGTACAGTCTAAGAGCATTTGAAAAGTTTCAAAGAATTCAAGGCTGAAGTAGAAAACAAGCTAGTAAAAGTATTAAAGCACTTCGATCGGATCGAGGTGGAGAATACTTGAGTACCGAGTTTTTGGACTATCTGAAAGAGAATGGGATCTCTCTCTCCGTGGACTCCTCCTATGACACCACAGCTTAATGGTATCGAGCGTCGTAATCGAACTTTGTTGACATGTTCGATCTATGATGAGCTTCACTGAGCTTCCACCTTCGTTTTGGGGCTATGCGCTTGAAACGGCGGTATTGTTGTTGAACAACGTCCACACTAAAAGCAGTGGACAAAACACCATACGAGTTATGGAATGGCAAAGCTCCTAAGTATTCGTACTTGAGATTTGGGGATGTCCTGCATTACGTGAAGCGGACAGTGGGAGATAAGTTGGATAGTCGATCCAGCTTATGTTATTTTGTGGGGTATCCGAAGAATTCAATCGATATTATTTCTATTATCCTGCTGAAACAAAGGTGTTTGTTTCTAGGAATGCCACCTTCTTGGAGAAGGAATTCTTATTGGATAAGAAAGGCGAGATGATGGAACTCGAAGAAGTTCGAGAAGAACCCGAAATACAAAATAACGATCCTACACCTCAGGAACCATTGCTGGACACGCCTGCACCATAGAAGATCCGAAAGAACTTCTAGACCTCCAGTTCGATATGGTCTTCTTCTTGAAGGGGATCAAGATGAACCCAACATTGGATGTGATCCAAGAAACTTCAATGAAGCAATTTCTGATGCGGATTCGAATTTATGGCTTGAAGCTATGCAGTCAGAATTGTATTCGATGCATACAAACCAAGTCTGGTCTTTAGTAGATCCTCCCGATGGAATTGTTCCAATAGGGTGTAAATGGATCTACAAGAGAAAGCTTGGGCCTGATGGTAAGGTATTGACCTACAAGGCCGATAGGTGGCGAAAGGTTATACTCAAAGCAAGGAGTTGACTATGATGAAACCTTTTCACCAGTTGCAATGTTCAAGTCCATAAGAATCCTGATTGCCAAAGCTGCATGGTATGACTATGAGATATGGCAAATGGATGTGAAGACTGCTTTTCTTAATGGAGACATTAAGGAAGAAATCTATATGAAGCAGCCTGAGGGGTTCACATCCATAGGAAGCGAGCATAAGGTATGCAAGCTTCAGAGATCAATTTATGGTCTAAAAACAAGCATCAAGAAGTTGGAACCAGAAATTTGATGAAACAAGTAAAGATTTTGGTTTCATCAAGAACCCGGAGGAACCTTGCGTGTACAAGAAAGTAGTTAAGGATGCTGTGACATTCTTAGTACTTTAATGTTGATGACAT